>NW_027223847.1:0-130663 GCF_028538775.1 Myotis yumanensis
CTAATCTCAGTCATTGAACTAGGCCATAAAGATAGCACGGCTCTATTATACAGCATTTCAAGTGTTTCTTAAATGTTTCTAGTCACTTCCCGGACTATCCTAGTGTATTTTAAGAGTTTTACCAAAATTAGACATTTTTCCAGAAGTAGATACATGAATCTTCAGGATGTAAACTTTGCCATTAAGAAAATGCCAGGCAATTCAGCCTCAATTGTAAATACAAACAGTATTCTCTTCATTGATCAGCCTCATACACATACTCTGAGCTTTAAAAACAGAAATTCCTCATGTTGGAAGCACTTTCTTTGGAAAAACACCATCTAGAGTAGCCGGAATTGTAAACATTATCATTACTCTCTTCATTTGAGAGTCTTCTACCTCTAACCTCGGTGATTGATCTAGGCCATCAGGATAGAACGGCTCTATTTACCCGTATTTAAACTGTTTCTTACATGTCTCTAATCATTTCTGGGACTATCATTGTGTATTTTAAGAGTTTTACCAAAAGTAGACAGTTTTCCCAGAAGTATACACATGAATCTTCAAGAGTTAAATTGTGCCATTCAGAAAACGCCAGGCAATTCGGCCTCAGTTGTGAATATAAAAAGTCATCTCTTTATTTCTCAGCTTCAAACCCATATTCTCAGCTTTTTAAACGGAAATTCTTAATGTTTGAAAGCACTTTCTTCGGAAATACATCATCTAAAGTAGCCAGAATGGTAAACATTATCTGTACTCTCGTCACCATGCAGCATTCTATCTCTAATCTCCGTGATTGAACATGAACATAAAGATAGAACGGCTCTATGTACCAGCATTTCAACTGTTTCTTACATGTTTCTAGTCATTTCTCGCGACTATCATGGTGTATGTTAAGCGTTTTACCAAAAGTAGACAGTTTTTCTAGAAGTATACACAGCAATCTTCAAGGTTTCAATTGAGTCATTCAGAAAACGCCAGTCTAATTAGAATCACCTGTAAATAGAAACAGTATTCTCTTTATTTATCAGCTTCATACATATTCTGAGCTTTATAAACAGCAATTCTTAATGTTTGAAAGCACTTTCCTTGGAAAAACAACATCTAGAGTAGCCGCAATTGTAAACTTCATCCTTACTCTCCTCACTTGAGAGTTTTTTACCTCTAATCTCAGTCATTGAACTAGGCCATAAAGATAGCACGGCTCTATTATACAGCATTTCAAGTGTTTCTTACATGTTTCTAGTCACTTCCCGGACTATCCTAGTGTATTTTAAGAGTTTTACCAAAATTAGACATTTTTCCAGAAGTAGATACATGAATCTTCAGGATGTAAACTTTGCCATTAAGAAAATGCCAGGCAATTCAGCCTCAATTGTAAATACAAACAGTATTCTCTTCATTGATCAGCCTCATACACATACTCTGAGCTTTAAAAACAGAAATTCCTCATGTTGGAAGCACTTTCTTTGGAAAAACACCATCTAGAGTAGCCGGAATTGTAAACATTATCATTACTCTCTTCATTTGAGAGTTTTCTACCTCTAATCTCGGTGATTGAACTAGGCCATCAGGATAGAACGGCTCTATTTACCCGTATTTAAACTGTTTCTTACATGTCTGTAATCATTTCTGGGACTATCATTGTGTATTTTAAGAGTTTTACCAAAAGTAGACAGTTTTCCCAGAAGTATACACATGAATCTTCAAGAGTTAAATTGTGCCATTCAGAAAACGCCAGGCAATTCGGCCTCAGTTGTGAATATAAAAAGTATTCTCTTCATTTCTCAGCTTCATACCCATATTCTCAGCTTTTTAAACTGAAATTCTTAATGTTTGAAAGCACTTTCTTCGGAAATACATCATCTAAAGTAGCCAGAATGGTAAACATTATCTGTACTCTCGTCACCATGCAGCATTCTATCTCTAATCTCCGTGATTGAACATGAACATAAAGATAGAACGGCTCTATGTACCAGCATTTCAAGTGTTTCTTACATGTTTCTAATCATTTCTCGGGACTATCATGGTGTATGTTAAGCGTTTAACCAAAAGTAGACAGTTTTCCTAGAAGAATTCACAGGAATCTTCAAGGTTTCAAATGAGTCATTCAGAAAACGCCAGTCTAATCACAATCACCTGTAAATAGAAACACTATTCTCTTTATTTATCAGCTTCCTACATATTCTGAGCTTTATAAACAGCAATTCTTAATGTTTGAAAGCACATTCTTCGGAAATATGGCATCTAAGGTAGCCAGAATGGTAAATATTATCTGTACTCTCGTCATTATGCAGCATTCTATGTCTAATATCCGTGGTTGAACATAAACATAAAGATAGAACGGCTCTATGTACCAGCATTTCAAGTGTTTCTTACATGTTTCTAATCATTTCTCGGGACTATCATGGTGTATGTTAAGCGTTTAACCAAAAGTAGACAGTTTTCCTAGAAGAATACACAGGAATCTTCAAGGTTTCAAATGAGTCATTCAGAAAACGCCAGTCTAATCACAATCACCTGTAAATAGAAACAGTATTCTCTTTATTTATCAGCTTCCTACATATTCTGAGCTTTATAAACAGCAATTCTTAATGTTTGAAAGCACATTCTTCGGAAATATGTCATCTAAAGTAGCCAGAATGGTAAACATTATCTGTACTCTCGTCACTATGCAGCATTCTATCTCTAATATCCGTGATTGAATAAAAACATAAAGATAGAACGGCTCTATGTACCAGCCTTTCAAGTGTTTCTTACATGTTTCTAATCATTTCTCGCGACTATCATTGCGTATGTTAAGCATTTTACCAAAAGTAGACAGTTTTTCTAGAAGTATACACAGCAATCTTCAAGGTTTCAATTGAGTCATTCAGAAAACGCCAGTCTAATCAGAATCACCTGTAAATAGAAACAGTATTCTCTTTATTTATCAGCTTCATACATATTCTGAGCTTTATAAACAGCAATTCTTAATGTTTGAAAGCACTTTCCTTGGAAAAACAACATCTAGAGTAGCCGCAATTGTAAACTTCATCCTTACTCTCCTCACTTGAGAGTTTTTTACCTCTAATCTCAGTCATTGAACTAGGCCATAAAGATAGCACGGCTCTATTATACAGCATTTCAAGTGTTTCTTACATGTTTCTAGTCACTTCCCGGACTATCCTAGTGTATTTTAAGAGTTTTACCAAAATTAGACATTTTTCCAGAAGTAGATACATGAATCTTCAGGATGTAAACTTTGCCATTAAGAAAATGCCAGGCAATTCAGCCTCAATTGTAAATACAAACAGTATTCTCTTCATTGATCAGCCTCATACACATACTCTGAGCTTTAAAAACAGAAATTCCTCATGTTGGAAGCACTTTCTTTGGAAAAACACCGTCTAGAGTAGCCGGAATTGTAAACATTATCATTACTCTCTTCATTTGAGAGTTTTTGACCTCTAATCTCGGTGATTGAACTAGGCCATCAGGATAGAACGGCTCTATTTACCCGTATTTAAACTGTTTCTTACATGTCTCTAATCATTTCTGGGACTATCATTGTGTATTTTAAGAGTTTTACCAAAAGTAGACAGTTTTCCCAGAAGTATACACATGAATCTTCAAGAGTTAAATTGTGCCATTCAGAAAACGCCAGGCAATTCGGCCTCAGTTGTGAATATAAAAAGTATTCTCTTCATTTCTCAGCTTCATACCCATATTCTCAGCTTTTTAAACAGAAATTCTTAATGTTTGAAAGCACTTTCTTCGGAAATACATCATCTAAAGTAGCCAGAATGGTAAACATTATCTGTACTCTCGTCACCATGCAGCATTCTATCTCTAATCTCCGTGATTGAACATGAACATAAAGATAGAACGGCTCTATGTACCAGCATTTCAAGTGTTCCTTACATGTTTCTAATCATTTCTCGGGACTATCATGGTGTATGTTAAGCGTTTTACCAAAAGTAGACAGTTTTCCTAGAAGAATTCACAGGAATCTTCAAGGTTTCAAATGAGTCATTCAGAAAACGCCAGTCTAATCACAATCACCTGTAAATAGAAACAGTATTCTCTTTATTTATCAGCTTCCTACATATTCTGAGCTTTATAAACAGCAATTCTTAATGTTTGAAAGCACATTCTTCGGAAATATGTCATCTAAAGTAGCCAGAATGGTAAACATTATCTGTACTCTCGTCACTATGCAGCATTCTATCTCTAATATCCGTGATTGAATAAATACATAAAGATAGAACGGCTCTATGTACCAGCCTTTCAAGTGATTCTTACAAGTTTCTAATCATTTCTCGGGACTATCATTGCGTATGTTAAGCGTTTTACCAAAAGTAGACAGTTTTTCTAGAAGTATACACAGCAATCTTCAAGGTTTCAATTGAGTCATTCAGAAAACGCCAGTCTAATCAGAATCACCTGTAAATAGAAACAGTATTCTCTTTATCAGCTTCATACATATTCTGAGCTTTATAAACAGCAATTCTTAATGTTTGAAAGCACTTTCCTTGGAAAAACAACATCTAGAGTAGCCGCAATTGTAAACTTCATCCTTACTCTCCTCACTTGAGAGTTTTTTTACCTCTAATCTCAGTCATTGAACTAGGCCATAAAGATAGCACGGCTCTATTATACAGCATTTCAAGTGTTTCTTACATGTTTCTAGTCACTTCCCGGACTATCCTAGTGTATTTTAAGAGTTTTACCAAAATTAGACATTTTTCCAGAAGTAGATACATGAATCTTCAGGATGTAAACTTTGTCATTAAGAAAATGCCAGGCAATTCAGCCTCAATTGTAAATACAAACAGTATTCTCTTCATTGATCAGCCTCATACAGATACTCTGAGCTTTAAAAACAGAAATTCCTCATGTTGGAAGCACTTTCTTTGGAAAAACACCATCTAGAGTAGCCGGAATTGTAAACATTATCATTACTCTCTTCATTTGAGAGTCTTCTACCTCTAACCTCGGTGATTGATCTAGGCCATCAGGATAGAACGGCTCTATTTACCCGTATTTAAACTGTTTCTTACATGTCTCTAATCATTTCTGGGACTATCATTGTGTATTTTAAGAGTTTTACCAAAAGTAGACAGTTTTCCCAGAAGTATACACATGAATCTTCAAGAGTTAAATTGTGCCATTCAGAAAACGCCAGGCAATTCGGCCTCAGTTGTGAATATAAAAAGTAATCTCTTTATTTCTCACCTTCATACCCATATTCTCAGCTTTTTAAACGGAAATTCTTAATGTTTGAAAGCACTTTCTTCGGAAATACATCATCTAAAGTAGCCAGAACTGTAAACATTATCTGTACTCTCATCACTATGCAGCATTCTATCTCTAATCTCCGTGATTGAACATGAACATAAAGATAGAACGGCTCTATGTACCAGCATTTCAACTGTTTCTTACATGTTTCTAGTCATTTCTCGCGACTATCATGGTGTATGTTAAGCGTTTTACCAAAAGTAGACAGTTTTTCTAGAAGTATACACAGCAATCTTCAAGGTTTCAATTGAGTCATTCAGAAAACGCCAGTCTAATTAGAATCACCTGTAAATAGAAACAGTATTCTCTTTATTTATCAGCTTCATACATATTCTGAGCTTTATAAACAGCAATTCTTAATGTTTGAAAGCACTTTCCTTGGAAAAACAACATCTAGAGTAGCCGCAATTGTAAACTTCATCCTTACTCTCCTCACTTGAGAGTTTTTTACCTCTAATCTCAGTCATTGAACTAGGCCATAAAGATAGCACGGCTCTATTATACAGCATTTCAAGTGTTTCTTAAATGTTTCTAGTCACTTCCCGGACTATCCTAGTGTATTTTAAGAGTTTTACCAAAATTAGACATTTTTCCAGAAGTAGATACATGAATCTTCAGGATGTAAACTTTGCCATTAAGAAAATGCCAGGCAATTCAGCCTCAATTGTAAATACAAACAGTATTCTCTTCATTGATCAGCCTCATACACATACTCTGAGCTTTAAAAACAGAAATTCCTCATGTTGGAAGCACTTTCTTTGGAAAAACACCATCTAGAGTAGCCGGAATTGTAAACATTATCATTACTCTCTTCATTTGAGAGTCTTCTACCTCTAACCTCGGTGATTGATCTAGGCCATCAGGATAGAACGGCTCTATTTACCCGTATTTAAACTGTTTCTTACATGTCTCTAATCATTTCTGGGACTATCATTGTGTATTTTAAGAGTTTTACCAAAAGTAGACAGTTTTCCCAGAAGTATACACATGAATCTTCAAGAGTTAAATTGTGCCATTCAGAAAACGCCAGGCAATTCGGCCTCAGTTGTGAATATAAAAAGTCATCTCTTTATTTCTCAGCTTCAAACCCATATTCTCAGCTTTTTAAACGGAAATTCTTAATGTTTGAAAGCACTTTCTTCGGAAATACATCATCTAAAGTAGCCAGAATGGTAAACATTATCTGTACTCTCGTCACCATGCAGCATTCTATCTCTAATCTCCGTGATTGAACATGAACATAAAGATAGAACGGCTCTATGTACCAGCATTTCAACTGTTTCTTACATGTTTCTAGTCATTTCTCGCGACTATCATGGTGTATGTTAAGCGTTTTACCAAAAGTAGACAGTTTTTCTAGAAGTATACACAGCAATCTTCAAGGTTTCAATTGAGTCATTCAGAAAACGCCAGTCTAATTAGAATCACCTGTAAATAGAAACAGTATTCTCTTTATTTATCAGCTTCATACATATTCTGAGCTTTATAAACAGCAATTCTTAATGTTTGAAAGCACTTTCCTTGGAAAAAACAACATCTAGAGTAGCCGCAATTGTAAACTTCATCCTTACTCTCCTCACTTGAGAGTTTTTTACCTCTAATCTCAGTCATTGAACTAGGCCATAAAGATAGCACGGCTCTATTATACAGCATTTCAAGTGTTTCTTACATGTTTCTAGTCACTTCCCGGACTATCCTAGTGTATTTTAAGAGTTTTACCAAAATTAGACATTTTTCCAGAAGTAGATACATGAATCTTCAGGATGTAATCTTTGTCATTAAGAAAATGCCAGGCAATTCAGCCTCAATTGTAAATACAAACAGTATTCTCTTCATTGATCAGCCTCATACAGATACTCTGAGCTTTAAAAACAGAAATTCCTCATGTTGGAAGCACTTTCTTTGGAAAAACACCATCTAGAGTAGCCGGAATTGTAAACATTATCATTACTCTCTTCATTTGAGAGTCTTCTACCTCTAACCTCGGTGATTGATCTAGGCCATCAGGATAGAACGGCTCTATTTACCCGTATTTAAACTGTTTCTTACATGTCTCTAATCATTTCTGGGACTATCATTGTGTATTTTAAGAGTTTTACCAAAAGTAGACAGTTTTCCCAGAAGTATACACATGAATCTTCAAGAGTTAAATTGTGCCATTCAGAAAACGCCAGGCAATTCGGCCTCAGTTGTGAATATAAAAAGTAATCTCTTTATTTCTCACCTTCATACCCATATTCTCAGCTTTTTAAACGGAAATTCTTAATGTTTGAAAGCACTTTCTTCGGAAATACATCATCTAAAGTAGCCAGAACTGTAAACATTATCTGTACTCTCATCACTATGCAGCATTCTATCTCTAATCTCCGTGATTGAACATGAACATAAAGATAGAACGGCTCTATGTACCAGCATTTCAACTGTTTCTTACATGTTTCTAGTCATTTCTCGCGACTATCATGGTGTATGTTAAGCGTTTTACCAAAAGTAGACAGTTTTTCTAGAAGTATACACAGCAATCTTCAAGGTTTCAATTGAGTCATTCATAAAACGCCAGTCTAATTAGAATCACCTGTAAATAGAAACAGTATTCTCTTTATTTATCAGCTTCATACATATTCTGAGCTTTATAAACAGCAATTCTTAATGTTTGAAAGCACTTTCCTTGGAAAAACAACATCTAGAGTAGCCGCAATTGTAAACTTCATCCTTACTCTCCTCACTTGAGAGTTTTTTACCTCTAATCTCAGTCATTGAACTAGGCCATAAAGATAGCACGGCTCTATTATACAGCATTTCAAGTGTTTCTTAAATGTTTCTAGTCACTTCCCGGACTATCCTAGTGTATTTTAAGAGTTTTACCAAAATTAGACATTTTTCCAGAAGTAGATACATGAATCTTCAGGATGTAAACTTTGCCATTAAGAAAATGCCAGGCAATTCAGCCTCAATTGTAAATACAAACAGTATTCTCTTCATTGATCAGCCTCATACACATACTCTGAGCTTTAAAAACAGAAATTCCTCATGTTGGAAGCACTTTCTTTGGAAAAACACCATCTAGAGTAGCCGGAATTGTAAACATTATCATTACTCTCTTCATTTGAGAGTCTTCTACCTCTAACCTCGGTGATTGATCTAGGCCATCAGGATAGAACGGCTCTATTTACCCGTATTTAAACTGTTTCTTACATGTCTCTAATCATTTCTGGGACTATCATTGTGTATTTTAAGAGTTTTACCAAAAGTAGACAGTTTTCCCAGAAGTATACACATGAATCTTCAAGAGTTAAATTGTGCCATTCAGAAAACGCCAGGCAATTCGGCCTCAGTTGTGAATATAAAAAGTCATCTCTTTATTTCTCAGCTTCAAACCCATATTCTCAGCTTTTTAAACGGAAATTCTTAATGTTTGAAAGCACTTTCTTCGGAAATACATCATCTAAAGTAGCCAGAATGGTAAACATTATCTGTACTCTCGTCACCATGCAGCATTCTATCTCTAATCTCCGTGATTGAACATGAACATAAAGATAGAACGGCTCTATGTACCAGCATTTCAACTGTTTCTTACATGTTTCTAGTCATTTCTCGCGACTATCATGGTGTATGTTAAGCGTTTTACCAAAAGTAGACAGTTTTTCTAGAAGTATACACAGCAATCTTCAAGGTTTCAATTGAGTCATTCAGAAAACGCCAGTCTAATTAGAATCACCTGTAAATAGAAACAGTATTCTCTTTATTTATCAGCTTCATACATATTCTGAGCTTTATAAACAGCAATTCTTAATGTTTGAAAGCACTTTCCTTGGAAAAAACAACATCTAGAGTAGCCGCAATTGTAAACTTCATCCTTACTCTCCTCACTTGAGAGTTTTTTACCTCTAATCTCAGTCATTGAACTAGGCCATAAAGATAGCACGGCTCTATTATACAGCATTTCAAGTGTTTCTTACATGTTTCTAGTCACTTCCCGGACTATCCTAGTGTATTTTAAGAGTTTTAACCAAAATTAGACATTTTTCCAGAAGTAGATACATGAATCTTCAGGATGTAAACTTTGCCATTAAGAAAATGCCAGGCAATTCAGCCTCAATTGTAAATACAAACAGTATTCTCTTCATTGATCAGCCTCATACACATACTCTGAGCTTTAAAAACAGAAATTCCTCATGTTGGAAGCACTTTCTTTGGAAAAACACCATCTAGAGTAGCCGGAATTGTAAACATTATCATTACTCTCTTCATTTGAGAGTTTTCTACCTCTAATCTCGGTGATTGAACTAGGCCATCAGGATAGAACGGCTCTATTTACCCGTATTTAAACTGTTTCTTACATGTCTGTAATCATTTCTGGGACTATCATTGTGTATTTTAAGAGTTTTACCAAAAGTAGACAGTTTTCCCAGAAGTATACACATGAATCTTCAAGAGTTAAATTGTGCCATTCAGAAAACGCCAGGCAATTCGGCCTCAGTTGTGAATATAAAAAGTATTCTCTTCATTTCTCAGCTTCATACCCATATTCTCAGCTTTTTAAACTGAAATTCTTAATGTTTGAAAGCACTTTCTTCGGAAATACATCATCTAAAGTAGCCAGAATGGTAAACATTATCTGTACTCTCGTCACCATGCAGCATTCTATCTCTAATCTCCGTGATTGAACATGAACATAAAGATAGAACGGCTCTATGTACCAGCATTTCAAGTGTTTCTTACATGTTTCTAATCATTTCTCGGGACTATCATGGTGTATGTTAAGCGTTTAACCAAAAGTAGACAGTTTTCCTAGAAGAATTCACAGGAATCTTCAAGGTTTCAAATGAGTCATTCAGAAAACGCCAGTCTAATCACAATCACCTGTAAATAGAAACACTATTCTCTTTATTTATCAGCTTCCTACATATTCTGAGCTTTATAAACAGCAATTCTTAATGTTTGAAAGCACATTCTTCGGAAATATGGCATCTAAGGTAGCCAGAATGGTAAATAATTATCTGTACTCTCGTCATTATGCAGCATTCTATGTCTAATATCCGTGGTTGAACATAAACATAAAGATAGAACGGCTCTATGTACCAGCATTTCAAGTGTTTCTTACATGTTTCTAATCATTTCTCGGGACTATCATGGTGTATGTTAAGCGTTTAACCAAAAGTAGACAGTTTTCCTAGAAGAATACACAGGAATCTTCAAGGTTTCAAATGAGTCATTCAGAAAACGCCAGTCTAATCACAATCACCTGTAAATAGAAACAGTATTCTCTTTATTTATCAGCTTCCTACATATTCTGAGCTTTATAAACAGCAATTCTTAATGTTTGAAAGCACATTCTTCGGAAATATGTCATCTAAAGTAGCCAGAATGGTAAACATTATCTGTACTCTCGTCACTATGCAGCATTCTATCTCTAATATCCGTGATTGAATAAAAACATAAAGATAGAACGGCTCTATGTACCAGCCTTTCAAGTGTTTCTTACATGTTTCTAATCATTTCTCGCGACTATCATTGCGTATGTTAAGCATTTACCAAAAGTAGACAGTTTTTCTAGAAGTATACACAGCAATCTTCAAGGTTTCAATTGAGTCATTCAGAAAACGCCAGTCTAATCAGAATCACCTGTAAATAGAAACAGTATTCTCTTTATTTATCAGCTTCATACATATTCTGAGCTTTATAAACAGCAATTCTTAATGTTTGAAAGCACTTTCCTTGGAAAAACAACATCTAGAGTAGCCGCAATTGTAAACTTCATCCTTACTCTCCTCACTTGAGAGTTTTTTACCTCTAATCTCAGTCATTGAACTAGGCCATAAAGATAGCACGGCTCTATTATACAGCATTTCAAGTGTTTCTTACATGTTTCTAGTCACTTCCCGGACTATCCTAGTGTATTTTAAGAGTTTTACCAAAATTAGACATTTTTCCAGAAGTAGATACATGAATCTTCAGGATGTAAACTTTGCCATTAAGAAAATGCCAGGCAATTCAGCCTCAATTGTAAATACAAACAGTATTCTCTTCATTGATCAGCCTCATACACATACTCTGAGCTTTAAAAACAGAAATTCCTCATGTTGGAAGCACTTTCTTTGGAAAAACACCGTCTAGAGTAGCCGGAATTGTAAACATTATCATTACTCTCTTCATTTGAGAGTTTTTGACCTCTAATCTCGGTGATTGAACTAGGCCATCAGGATAGAACGGCTCTATTTACCCGTATTTAAACTGTTTCTTACATGTCTCTAATCATTTCTGGGACTATCATTGTGTATTTTAAGAGTTTTACCAAAAGTAGACAGTTTTCCCAGAAGTATACACATGAATCTTCAAGAGTTAAATTGTGCCATTCAGAAAACGCCAGGCAATTCGGCCTCAGTTGTGAATATAAAAAGTATTCTCTTCATTTCTCAGCTTCATACCCATATTCTCAGCTTTTTAAACAGAAATTCTTAATGTTTGAAAGCACTTTCTTCGGAAATACATCATCTAAAGTAGCCAGAATGGTAAACATTATCTGTACTCTCGTCACCATGCAGCATTCTATCTCTAATCTCCGTGATTGAACATGAACATAAAGATAGAACGGCTCTATGTACCAGCATTTCAAGTGTTCCTTACATGTTTCTAATCATTTCTCGGGACTATCATGGTGTATGTTAAGCGTTTTACCAAAAGTAGACAGTTTTCCTAGAAGAATTCACAGGAATCTTCAAGGTTTCAAATGAGTCATTCAGAAAACGCCAGTCTAATCACAATCACCTGTAAATAGAAACAGTATTCTCTTTATTTATCAGCTTCCTACATATTCTGAGCTTTATAAACAGCAATTCTTAATGTTTGAAAGCACATTCTTCGGAAATATGTCATCTAAAGTAGCCAGAATGGTAAACATTATCTGTACTCTCGTCACTATGCAGCATTCTATCTCTAATATCCGTGATTGAATAAATACATAAAGATAGAACGGCTCTATGTACCAGCCTTTCAAGTGATTCTTACAAGTTTCTAATCATTTCTCGGGACTATCATTGCGTATGTTAAGCGTTTTACCAAAAGTAGACAGTTTTTCTAGAAGTATACACAGCAATCTTCAAGGTTTCAATTGAGTCATTCAGAAAACGCCAGTCTAATCAGAATCACCTGTAAATAGAAACAGTATTCTCTTTATCAGCTTCATACATATTCTGAGCTTTATAAACAGCAATTCTTAATGTTTGAAAGCACTTTCCTTGGAAAAACAACATCTAGAGTAGCCGCAATTGTAAACTTCATCCTTACTCTCCTCACTTGAGAGTTTTTTACCTCTAATCTCAGTCATTGAACTAGGCCATAAAGATAGCACGGCTCTATTATACAGCATTTCAAGTGTTTCTTAAACGTTTCTAGTCACTTCCCGGACTATCCTAGTGTATTTTAAGAGTTTTACCAAAATTAGACATTTTTCCAGAAGTAGATACATGAATCTTCAGGATGTAAACTTTGCCATTAAGAAAATGCCAGGCAATTCAGCCTCAATTGTAAATACAAACAGTATTCTCTTCATTGATCAGCCTCATACAGATACTCTGAGCTTTAAAAACAGAAATTCCTCATGTTGGAAGCACTTTCTTTGGAAAAACACCTTCTAGAGTAGCCGGAATTGTAAACATTATCATTACTCTCTTAATTTGAGAGTTTTCTACCTCTAATCTCGGTGATTGAACTAGGCCATCAGGATAGAACGGCTCTATTTACCCGTATTTAAACTGTTTCTTACATGTCTCTAATCATTTCTGGGACTATCATTGTGTATTTTAAGAGTTTTACCAAAAGTAGACAGTTTTCCCAGAAGTATACACATGAATCTTCAAGAGTTAAATTGTGCCATTCAGAAAACGCCAGGCAATTCGGCCTCAGTGGTGAATATAAAAAGTATTCTCTTCATTTCTCAGCTTCATACCCATATTCTCAGCTTTTTAAACAGAAATTCTTAATGTTTGAAAGCACTTTCTTCGGAAATACATCATCTAAAGTAGCCAGAATGGTAAACATTATCTGTACTCTCGTCACCATGCAGCATTCTATCTCTAATCTCCGTGATTGAACATGAACATAAAGATAGAACGGCTCTATGTACCAGCATTTCAAGTGTTCCTTACATGTTTCTAATCATTTCTCGGGACTATCATGGTGTATGTTAAGCGTTTAACCAAAAGTAGACAGTTTTCCTAGAAGTATTCACAGGAATCTTCAAGGTTTCAAATGAGTCATTCAGAAAACGCCAGTCTAATCACAATCACCTGTAAATAGAAACAGTATTCTCTTTATTTATCAGCTTCCTACATATTCTGAGCTTTATAAACAGCAATTCTTAATGTTTGAAAGCACATTTTTCGGAAATATGTCATCTAAAGTAGCCAGAATGGTAAACATTATCTGTACTCTCGTCACCATGCAGCATTCTATCTCTAATCTCCGTGATTGAACATGAACATAAAGAAAGAACGGCTCTATGTACCAGCATTTCAACTGTTTCTTACATGTTTCTAGTCATTTCTCGCAACTATCATGGTGTATGTTAAGCGTTTTACCAAAAGTAGACAGTTTTCCTAGAAGTATACAGAGGAATCTTCAAGGTTTCAAATGAGTCATTCAGAAAACGCCAGTCTAATCAGAATCATGTGTAAATAGAAACAGGATTCTCTTTATTTATCAGCTTCCTACATATTCTGAGCTTTATAAACAGCAATTCTTAATGTTTGAAAGCACTTTCCTTGGAAAAACAACATCTAGAGTAGCCGCAATTGTAAACTTCATCCTTACTCTCCTCACTTGAGAGTTTTTTACCTCTAATCTCAGTCATTGAACTAGGCCATAAAGATAGCACGGCTCTATTATACAGCATTTCAAGTGTTTCTTAAATGTTTCTAGTCACTTCCCGGACTATCCTAGTGTATTTTAAGAGTTTTACCAAAATTAGACATTTTTCCAGAAGTAGATACATGGATCTTCAGGATGTAAACTTTGTCATTAAGAAAATGCCAGGCAATTCAGCCTCAATTGTAAATACAAACAGTATTCTCTTCATTGATCAGCCTCATACAGATACTCTGAGCTTTAAAAACAGAAATTCCTCATGTTGGAAGCACTTTCTTTGGAAAAACACCATCTAAAGTAGCCGGAATTTTAAACATTATCATTACTCTCTTCATTTGAGAGTCTTCTACCTCTAATCTCGGTGATTGATCTAGGCCATCAGGATAGAACGGCTGTATTTACCCGTATTTAAACTGTTTCTTACATGTCTCTAATCATTTCTGGGACTATCATTGTGTATTTTAAGAGTTTTACCAAAAGTTGACAGTTTTCCCAGAAGTATAAACATGAATCTTCAAGAGTTAAATTGTGCCATTCAGAAAACGCCAGGCAATTCGGCCTCAGTTGTGAATATAAAAAGTAATCTCTTTATTTCTCAGCTTCATACCCATATTCTCAGCTTTGTAAACGGAAATTCTTAATGTTTGAAAGCACTTTCTTCGGAAATACATCATCTAAAGTAGCCAGAACAGTAAACATTATCTGTACTCTCATCACTATGCAGCATTCTATCTCTAATCTCTGTGATTGAACATGAACATAAAGATAGAACGGCTCTATGTACCAGCATTTCAACTGTTTCTTACATGTTTCTAGTCATTTCTCGCGACTATCATGGTGTATGTTAAGCGTTTTACCAAAAGTAGACAGTTTTTCTAGAAGTATACACAGCAATCTTCAAGGTTTCAATTGAGTCATTCAGAAAACGCCAGTCTAATTAGAATCACCTGTAAATAGAAACAGTATTCTCTTTATTTATCAGCTTCATACATATTCTGACCTTTAAAAACAGCAATTCTTAATGTTTGAAAGCACTTTCCTTGGAAAAACAACATCTAGAGTAGCCGCAATTGTAAACTTCATCCTTACTCTCCTCACTTGAGAGTTTTTTACCTCTAATCTCAGTCATTGAACTAGGCCATAAAGATAGCACGGCTCTATTATACAGCATTTCAAGTGTTTCTTACATGTTTCTAGTCACTTCCCGGACTATCCTAGTGTATTTTAAGAGTTTTACCAAAATTAGACATTTTTCCAGAAGTAGATACATGAATCTTCAGGATGTAAACTTTGTCATTAAGAAATTGCCAGGCAATTCAGCCTCAATTGTAAATACAAACAGTATTCTCTTCATTGATCAGCCTCATACAGATACTCTGAGCTTTAAAAACAGAAATTCCTCATGTTGGAAGCACTTTCTTTGGAAAAACACCATGTAGAGTAGCCGGAATTGTAAACATTATCATTACTCTCTTCATTTGAGAGTTTTCTACCTCTAATCTCGGTGATTGAACTAGGCCATCAGGATAGAATGGCTCTATTTACCCGTATTTAAACTGTTTCTTACATGTCTCTAATCATTTCTGGGACTATCATTGTGTATTTTAACAGTTTTACCAAAAGTAGACAGTTTTCCCAGAAGTATACACATGAATCTTCAAGAGTTAAATTGTGCCATTCAGAAAACGCCAGGCAATTCGGCCTCAGTTGTGAATATAAAAAGTATTCTCTTCATTTCTCAGCTTCATACCCATATTCTCAGCTTTTTAAACTGAAATTCTTAATGTTTGAAAGCACTTTCTTCGGAAATATGTCATCTAAAGTAGCCAGAATGGTAAACATTATCTGTACTCTCGTCACCATGCAGCATTCTATCTCTAATCTCCGAGATTGAACATGAACATAAAGATAGAACGGCTCTATGTACCAGCATTTCAAGTGTTTCTTACATGTTTCTAATCATTTCTCGGGACTATCATGGTGTACGTTAAGCGTTTAATCAAAAGTAGACAGTTTTCCTAGAAGAATTCACAGGAATCTTCAAGGTTTCAAATGAGTCATTCAGAAAACGCCAGTCTAATCACAATCACCTGTAAATAGAAACAGTATTCTCTTTATTTATCAGCTTCCTACATATTCTGAGCTTTATAAACAGCAATTCTTAATGTTTGAAAGCACATTCTTCGGAAATATGTCATCTAAAGTAGCCAGAATGGTAAATATTATCTGTACTCTCGTCATTATGCAGCATTATATGTCTAATATCCGTGGTTGAACATAAACATAAAGATAGAACGGCTCTATGTACCAGCATTTCAAGTGTTTCTTACATGTTTCTAATCATTTCTCGGGACTATCATGGTGTATGTTAAGCGTTTAACCAAAAGTAGACAGTTTTCCTAGAAGAATACACAGGAATCTTCAAGGTTTCAAATGAGTCATTCAGAAAACGCCAGTCTAATCACAATCACCTGTAAATAGAAACAGTATTCTCTTTATTTTTCAGCTTCCTACATATTCTGAGCTTTATAAACAGCAATTCTTAATGTTTGAAAGCACATTCTTCGGAAATATGTCATCTAAAGTAGCCAGAATGGTAAACATTATCTGTACTCTCGTCACTATGCAGCATTCTATCTCTAATATCCGTGATTGAATAAAAACATAAAGATAGAACGGCTCTATGGACCAGCCTTTCAAGTGTTTCTTACAAGTTTCTAATCATTTCTCGGGACTATCATTGCGTATGTTAAGCGTTTTACCAAAAGTAGACAGTTTTTCTAGAAGTATACACAGCAATCTTCAAGGTTTCAATTGAGTCATTCAGAAAACGCCAGTCTAATCAGAATCACCTGTAAATAGAAACAGTATTCTCTTTATTTATCAGCTTCATACATATTCTGAGCTTTATAAACAGCAATTCTTAATGTTTGAAAGCACTTTCCTTGGAAAAACAACATCTAGAGTAGCCGCAATTGTAAACTTCATCCTTACTCTCCTCACTTGAGAGTTTTTTACCTCTAATCTCAGTCATTGAACTAGGCCATAAAGATAGCACGGCTCTATTATACAGCATTTCAAGTGTTTCTTAAATGTTTCTAGTCACTTCCCGGACTATCCTAGTGTATTTTAAGAGTTTTACCAAAATTAGACATTTTTCCAGAAGTAGATACATGAATCTTCAGGATGTAAACTTTGCCATTAAGAAAATGCCAGGCAATTCAGCCTCAATTGTAAATACAAACAGTATTCTCTTCATTGATCAGCCTCATACAGATACTCTGAGCTTTAAAAACAGAAATTCCTCATGTTGGAAGCATTTTCTTTGGAAAAACACCATCTAGAGTAGCCGGAATTGTAAACATTATCATTACTCTCTTCATTTGAGAGTCTTCTACCTCTAACCTCGGTGATTGATCTAGGCCATCAGGATAGAACGGCTCTATTTACCCGTATTTAAACTGTTTCTTACATGTCTCTAATCATTTCTGGGACTATCATTGTGTATTTTAAGAGTTTTACCAAAAGTAGACAGTTTTCCCAGAAGTATACACATGAATCTTCAAGAGTTAAATTGTGCCATTCAGAAAATGCCAGGCAATTCGGCCTCAGTTGTGAATATAAAAAGTAATCTCTTTATTTCTCACCTTCATACCCATATTCTCAGCTTTTTAAACGGAAATTCTTAATGTTTGAAAGCACTTTCTTCGGAAATACATCATCTAAAGTAGTCAGAACTGTAAACATTATCTGTACTCTCATCACTATGCAGCATTCTATCTCTAATCTCCGTGATTGAACATGAACATAAAGATAGAACGGCTCTATGTACCAGCATTTCAACTGTTTCTTACATGTTTCTAGTCATTTCTCGCGACTATCATGGTGTATGTTAAGCGTTTTACCAAAAGTAGACAGTTTTTCTAGAAGTATACACAGCAATCTTCAAGGTTTCAATTGAGTCATTCAGAAAACGCCAGTCTAATTAGAATCACCTGTAAATAGAAACAGTATTCTCTTTATTTATCAGCTTCATACATATTCTGAGCTTTATAAACAGCAATTCTTAATGTTTGAAAGCACTTTCCTTGGAAAAACAACATCTAGAGTAGCCGCAATTGTAAACTTCATCCTTACTCTCCTCACTTGAGAGTTTTTTACCTCTAATCTCAGTCATTGAACTAGGCCATAAAGATAGCACGGCTCTATTATACAGCATTTCAAGTGTTTCTTACATGTTTCTAGTCACTTCCCGGACTATCCTAGTGTATTTTAAGAGTTTTACCAAAATTAGACATTTTTCCAGAAGTAGATACATGAATCTTCAGGATGTAAACTTTGTCATTAAGAAAATGCCAGGCAATTCAGCCTCAATTGTAAATACAAACAGTATTCTCTTCATTGATCAGCCTCATACACATACTCTGAGCTTTAAAAACAGAAATTCCTCATGTTGGAAGCACTTTCTTTGGAAAAACACCATCTAGAGTAGCCGGAATTGTAAACATTATCATTACTCTATTCATTTGAGAGTTTTCTACCTCTAATCTCGGTGATTGAACTAGGCCATTAGGATAGAACGGCTCTATTTACCCGTATTTAAACTGTTTCTTACATGTCTGTAATCATTTCTGGGACTATCATTGTGTATTTTAAGAGTTTTACCAAAAGTAGACAGTTTTTCCAGAAGTATACACATGAATCTTCAAGAGTTAAATTGTGCCATTCAGAAAACGCCAGGCAATTCGGCCTCAGTTGTGAATATAAAAAGTATTCTCTTCATTTCTCAGCTTCATACCCATATTCTCAGCTTTTTAAACTGAAATTCTTAATGTTTGAAAGCACTTTCTTCGGAAATACATCATCTAAAGTAGCCAGAATGGTAAACATTATCTGTACTCTCGTCACCATGCAGCATTCTATCTCTAATCTCCGTGATTGAACATGAACATAAAGATAGAACGGCTCTATGTACCAGCATTTCAAGTGTTTCTTACATGTTTCTAATCATTTCTCGGGACTATCATGGTGTATGTTAAGCGTTTAACCAAAAGTAGACAGTTTTCCTAGAAGAATTCACAGGAATCTTCAAGGTTTCAAATGAGTCATTCAGAAAACGCCAGTCTAATCACAATCACCTGTAAATAGAAACAGTATTCTCTTTATTTATCAGCTTCCTACATATTCTGAGCTTTATAAACAGCAATTCTTAATGTTTGAAAGCACATTCTTCGGAAATATGTCATCTAAAGTAGCCAGAATGGTAAACATTATCTGTACTCTCGTCACTATGCAGCATTCTATCTCTAATATCCGTGATTGAATAAAAACATAAAGATAGAACGGCTCTATGTACCAGCCTTTCAAGTGTTTCTTACAAGTTTCTAATCATTTCTCGGGACTATCATTGCGTATGTTAAGCGTTTTACCAAAAGTAGACAGTTTTTCTAGAAGAATACACAGCAATCTTCAAGGTTTCAATTGAGTCATTCAGAAAACGCCAGTCTAATCAGAATCACCTGTAAATAGAAACAGTATTCTCTTTATTTATCAGCTTCATACATATTCTGAGCTTTATAAACAGCAATTCTTAATGTTTGAAAGCACTTTCCTTGGAAAAACAACATCTAGAGTAGCCGCAATTGTAAACTTCATCCTTACTCTCCTCACTTGAGAGTTTTTTACCTCTAATCGCAGTCATTGAACTAGGCCATAAAGATAGCACGGCTCTATTATACAGCATTTCAAGTGTTTCTTACATGTTTCTAGTCACTTCCCGGACTATCCTAGTGTATTTTAAGAGTTTTACCAAAATTAGACATTTTTCCAGAAGTAGATACATGAATCTTCAGGATGTAAACTTTGTCATTAAGAAAATGCCAGGCAATTCAGCCTCAATTGTAAATACAAACAGTATTCTCTTCATTGATCAGCCTCATACAGATACTCTGAGCTTTAAAAACAGAAATTCCTCATGTTGGAAGCACTTTCTTTGGAAAAACACCATCTAGAGTAGCCGGAATTGTAAACATTATCATTACTCTCTTCATTTGAGAGTCTTCTACCTCTAACCTCGGTGATTGATCTAGGCCATCAGGATAGAACGGCTCTATTTACCCGTATTTAAACTGTTTCTTACATGTCTCTAATCATTTCTGGGACTATCATTGTGTATTTTAAGAATTTTACCAAAAGTAGACAGTTTTCCCAGAAGTATACACATGAATCTTCAAGAGTTAAATTGTGCCATTCAGAAAACGCCAGGCAATTCGGCCTCAGTTGTGAATATAAAAAGTAATCTCTTTATTTCTCACCTTCATACCCATATTCTCAGCTTTTTAAACGGAAATTCTTAATGTTTGAAAGCACTTTCTTCGGAAATACATCATCTAAAGTAGCCAGAACTGTAAACATTATCTGTACTCTCATCACTATGCAGCATTCTATCTCTAATCTCCGTGATTGAACATGAACATAAAGATAGAACGGCTCTATGTACCAGCATTTCAACTGTTTCTTACATGTTTCTAGTCATTTCTCGCGACTATCATGGTGTATGTTAAGCGTTTTACCAAAAGTAGACAGTTTTTCTAGAAGTATACACAGCAATCTTCAAGGTTTCAATTGAGTCATTCAGAAAACGCCAGTCTAATTAGAATCACCTGTAAATAGAAACAGTATTCTCTTTATTTATCAGCTTCATACATATTCTGAGCTTTATAAACAGCAATTCTTAATGTTTGAAAGCACTTTCCTTGGAAAAACAACATCTAGAGTAGCCGCAATTGTAAACTTCATCCTTACTCTCCTCACTTGAGAGTTTTATAGCTCTAATCTCAGTCATTGAACTAGGCCATAAAGATAGCACGGCTCTATTATACAGCATTTCAAGTGTTTCTTACATGTTTCTAGTCACTTCCCGGACTATCCTAGTGTATTTTAAGAGTTTTACCAAAATTAGACATTTTTCCAGAAGTAGATACATGAATCTTCAGGATGTAAACTTTGTCATTAAGAAAATGCCAGGCAATTCAGCCTCAATTGTAAATACAAACAATATTCTCTTCATTGATCAGCCTCATACAGATACTCTGAGCTTTAAAAACAGAAATTCCTCATGTTGGAAGCACTTTCTTTGGAAAAACACCATCTAGAGTAGCCGGAATTGTAAACATTATCATTACTCTCTTCATTTGAGAGTCTTCTACCTCTAACCTCGGTGATTGATCTAGGCCATCAGGATAGAACGGCTCTATTTACCCGTATTTAAACTGTTTCTTACATGTCTCTAATCATTTCTGGGACTATCATTGTGTATTTTAAGAGTTTTACCAAAAGTAGACAGTTTTCCCAGAAGTATACACATGAATCTTCAAGAGTTAAATTGTGCCATTCAGAAAACGCCAGGCAATTCGGCCTCAGTTGTGAATATAAAAAGTAATCTCTTTATTTCTCACCTTCATACCCATATTCTCAGCTTTTTAAACGGAAATTCTTAATGTTTGAAAGCACTTTCTTCGGAAATACATCATCTAAAGTAGCCAGAACTGTAAACATTATCTGTACTCTCATCACTATGCAGCATTCTATCTCTAATCTCCGTGATTGAACATGAACATAAAGATAGAACGGCTCTATGTACCAGCATTTCAACTGTTTCTTACATGTTTCTAGTCATTTCTCGCGACTATCATGGTGTATGTTAAGCGTTTTACCAAAAGTAGACAGTTTTTCTAGAAGTATACACAGCAATCTTCAAGGTTTCAATTGAGTCATTCAGAAAACGCCAGTCTAATTAGAATCACCTGTAAATAGAAACAGTATTCTCTTTATTTATCAGCTTCATACATATTCTGAGCTTTATAAACAGCAATTCTTAATGTTTGAAAGCACTTTCCTTGGAAAAACAACATCTAGAGTAGCCGCAATTGTAAACTTCATCCTTACTCTCCTCACTTGAGAGTTTTATAGCTCTAATCTCAGTCATTGAACTAGGCCATAAAGATAGCACGGCTCTATTATACAGCATTTCAAGTGTTTCTTACATGTTTCTAGTCACTTCCCGGACTATCCTAGTGTATTTTAAGAGTTTTACCAAAATTAGACATTTTTCCAGAAGTAGATACATGAATCTTCAGGATGTAAACTTTGTCATTAAGAAAATGCCAGGCAATTCAGCCTCAATTGTAAATACAAACAGTATTCTCTTCATTGATCAGCCTCATACACATACTCTGAGCTTTAAAAACAGAAATTCCTCATGTTGGAAGCACTTTCTTTGGAAAAACACCATCTAGAGTAGCCGGAATTGTAAACATTATCATTACTCTCTTCATTTGAGAGTTTTCTACCTCTAATCTCGGTGATTGAACTAGGCCATCAGGATAGAACGGCTCTATTTACCCGTATTTAAACTGTTTCTTACATGTCTCTAATCATTTCTGGGACTATCATTGTGTATTTTAAGAGTTTTACCAAAAGTAGACAGTTTTCCCAGAAGTATACACATGAATCTTCAAGAGTTAAATTGTGCCATTCAGAAAACGCCAGGCAATTCGGCCTCAGTTGTGAATATAAAAAGTATTCTCTTCATTTCTCAGCTTCATACCCATATTCTCAGCTTTTTAAACTGAAATTCTTAATGTTTGAAAGCACGTTCTTCGGAAATACATCATCTAAAGTAGCCAGAATGGTAAACATTATCTGTACTCTCGTCACCATGCAGCATTCTATCTCTAATCTCCGTGATTGAACATGAACATAAAGATAGAACGGCTCTATGTACCAGCATTTCAAGTGTTTCTTACATGTTTCTAATCATTTCTCGGGACTATCATGGTGTATGTTAAGCGTTTAAACAAAAGTAGACAGTTTTCCTAGAAGAATTCACAGGAATCTTCAAGGTTTCAAATGAGTCATTCAGAAAACGCCAGTCTAATCACAATCACCTGTAAATAGATACAGTATTCTCTTTATTTATCAGCTTCCTACATATTCTGAGCTTTATAAACAGCAATTCTTAATGTTTGAAAGCACATTCTTCGGAAATATGTCATCTAAAGTAGCCAGAATGGTAAACATTATCTGTACTCTCGTCACTATGCAGCATTCTATCTCTAATATCCGTGATTGAATAAAAACATAAAGATAGAACGGCTCTATGTACCAGCCTTTCAAGTGTTTCTTACAAGTTTCTAATCATTTCTCGGGACTATCATTGCGTATGTTAAGCGTTTTACCAAAAGTAGACAGTTTTTCTAGAAGAATACACAGCAATCTTCAAGGTTTCAATTGAGTCATTCAGAAAACGCCAGTCTAATCAGAATCACCTGTAAATAGAAACAGTATTCTCTTTATTTATCAGCTTCATACATATTCTGAGCTTTATAAACAGCAATTCTTAATGTTTGAAAGCACTTTCCTTGGAAAAACAACATCTAGAGTAGCCGCAATTGTAAACTTCATCCTTACTCTCCTCACTTGAGAGTTTTTTACCTCTAATCGCAGTCATTGAACTAGGCCATAAAGATAGCACGGCTCTATTATACAGCATTTCAAGTGTTTCTTAAATGTTTCTAGTCACTTCCCGGACTATCCTAGTGTATTTTAAGAGTTTTACCAAAATTAGACATTTTTCCAGAAGTAGATACATGAATCTTCAGGATGTAAACTTTGCCATTAAGAAAATGCCAGGCAATTCAGCCTCAATTGTAAATACAAACAGTATTCTCTTCATTGATCAGCCTCATACAGATACTCTGACCTTTAAAAACAGAAATTCCTCATGTTGGAAGCACTTTCTTTGGAAAAACACCATCTAGAGTAGCCGGAATTGTAAACATTATCATTACTCTCTTCATTTGAGAGTCTTTTACCTCTAATCTCGGTGATTGATCTCGGCCATCAGGATAGAACGGCTCTATTTACCCGTATTTAAACTGTTTCTTACATGTCGCTAATCATTTCTGGGACTATCATTGTGTATTTTAAGAGTTTTACCAAAAGTTGACAGTTTTCCCAGAAGTATACACATGAATCTTCAAGAGTTAAATTGTGCCATTCAGAAAACGCCAGGCAATTCGGCCTCAGTTGTGAATATAAAAAGTAATCTCTTTATTTCTCACCTTCATACCCATATTCTCAGCTTTTTAAACGGAAATTCTTAATGTTTGAAAGCACTTTCTTCGGAAATACATCATCTAAAGTAGCCAGAACTGTAAACATTATCTGTACTCTCATCACTATGCAGCATTCTATCTCTAATCTCCGTGATTGAACATGAACATAAAGATAGAACGGCTCTATGTACCAGCATTTCAACTGTTTCTTACATGTTTCTAGTCATTTCTCGCGACTATCATGGTGTATGTTAAGCGTTTTACCAAAAGTAGACAGTTTTTCTAAAAGTATACACAGCAATCTTCAAGGTTTCAATTGAGTCATTCAGAAAACGACAGTCTAATTAGAATCACCTGTAAATAGAAACAGTATTCTCTTTATTTATCAGCTTCATACATATTCTGAGCTTTATAAACAGCAATTCTTAATGTTTGAAAGCACTTTCCTTGGAAAAACAACATCTAGAGTAGCCGCAATTGTAAACTTCATCCTTACTCTCCTCACTTGAGAGTTTTTTACCTCTAATCTCAGTCATTGAACTAGGCCGTAAAGATAGCACGGCTCTATTATACAGCATTTCAAGTGTTTCTTACATGTTTCTAGTCACTTCCCGGACAATCCTAGTGTATTTTAAGAGTTTTACCAAAATTAGACATTTTTCCAGAAGTAGATACATGAATCTTCAGGATGTAAACTTTGTCATTAAGAAAATGCCAGGCAATTCAGCCTCAATTGTAAATACAAACAGTATTCTCTTCATTGATCAGCCTCATACACATACTCTGAGCTTTAAAAACAGAAATTCCTCATGTTGGAAGCACTTTCTTTGGAAAAACACCATCTAGAGTAGCCGGAATTGTAAACATTATCATTACTCTCTTCATTTGAGAGTTTTCTACCTCTAATCTCGGTGATTGAACTAGGCCATCAGGATAGAACGGCTCTATTTACCCGTATTTAAACTGTTTCTTACATGTCGCTAATCATTTCTGGGACTATCATTGTGTATTTTAAGAGTTTTACCAAAAGTAGACAGTTTTCCCAGAAGTATACACATGAATCTTCAAGAGTTAAATTGTGCCATTCAGAAAACGCCAGGCAATTCGGCCTCAGTTGTGAATATAAAAAGTATTCTCTTCATTTCTCAGCTTCATACCCATATTCTCAGCTTTTTAAACAGAAATTCTTAATGTTTGAAAGCACTTTCTTCGGAAATACATCATCTAAAGTAGCCAGAATGGTAAACATTATCTGTACTCTCGTCACCATGCAGCATTCTATCTCTAATCTCCGTGATTGAACATGAACATAAACATAGAACGGCTCTATGTACCAGCCTTTCAAGTGTTTCTTACAAGTTTCTAATCATTTCTCGGGACTATCATTGCGTATGTTAAGCGTTTTACCAAAAGTAGACAGTTTTTCTAGAAGTATACACAGCAATCTTCAAGGTTTCAATTGAGTCATTCAGAAAACGCCAGTCTAATCACAATCACCTGTAAATAGAAACAGTATTCTCTTTATTTATCAGCTTCCTACATATTCTGAGCTTTATAAACAGCAATTCTTAATGTTTGAAAGCACATTCTTCGGAAATATGTCATCTAAAGTAGCCAGAATGGTAAACATTATCTGTACTCTCGTCACTATGCAGCATTCTATCTCTAATATCCGTGATTGAATAAAAACATAAAGATAGAACGGCTCTATGTACCAGCCTTTCAAGTGTTTCTTACAAGTTTCTAATCATTTCTCGGGACTATCATTGCGTATGTTAAGCGTTTTACCAAAAGTAGACAGTTTTTCTAGAAGTATACACAGCAATCTTCAAGGTTTCAATTGAGTCATTCAGAAAACGCCAGTCTAATCACAATCACCTGTAAATAGAAACAGTATTCTCTTTATTTATCAGCTTCATACATATTCTGAGCTTTATAAACAGCAATTCTTAATGTTTGAAAGCACTTTCCTTGGAAAAACAACATCTAGAGTAGCCGCAATTGTAAACTTCATCCTTACTCTCCTCACTTGAGAGTTTTTTACCTCTAATCTCAGTCATTGAACTAGGCCATAAAGATAGCACGGCTCTATTATACAGCATTTCAAGTGTTTCTTAAATGTTTCTAGTCACTTCCCGGACTATCCTAGTGTATTTTAAGAGTTTTACCGAAATTAGACATTTTTCCAGAAGTAGATACATGAATCTTCAGGATGTAAACTTTGCCATTAAGAAAATGCCAGGCAATTCAGCCTCAATTGTATATACAAACAGTATTCTCTTCATTGATCAGCCTCATACAGATACTCTGAGCTTTAAAAACAGAAATTCCTCATGTTGGAAGCACTTTCTTTGGAAAAACACCATCTAGAGTAGCCGGAATTGTAAACATTATCATTACTCTCTTCATTTGAGAGTCTTCTACCTCTAACCTCGGTGATTGATCTAGGCCATCAGGATAGAACGGCTCTATTTACCCGTATTTAAACTGTTTCTTACATGTCTCTAATCATTTCTGGGACTATCATTGTGTATTTTAAGAGTTTTACCAAAAGTAGACAGTTTTCCCAGAAGTATACACATGAATCTTCAAGAGTTAAATTGTGCCATTCAGAAAACGCCAGGCAATTCGGCCTCAGTTGTGAATATAAAAAGTAATCTCTTTATTTCTCACCTTCATACCCATATTCTCAGCTTTTTAAACGGAAATTCTTAATGTTTGAAAGCACTTTCTTCGGAAATACATCATCTAAAGTAGCCAGAACTGTAAACATTATCTGTACTCTCATCACTATGCAGCATTCTATCTCTAATCTCCGTGATTGAACATGAACATAAAGATAGAACGGCTCTATGTACCAGCATTTCAACTGTTTCTTACATGTTTCTAGTCATTTCTCGCGACTATCATGGTGTATGTTAAGCGTTTTACCAAAAGTAGACAGTTTTTCTAGAAGTATACACAGCATTCTTCCAGGTTTCAATTGAGTCATTCAGAAAACGCCAGTCTAATTAGAATCACCTGTAAATAGAAACAGTATTCTCTTTATTTATCAGCTTCATACATATTCTGAGCTTTATAAACAGCAATTCTTAATGTTTGAAAGCACTTTCCTTGGAAAAACAACATCTAGAGTAGCCGCAATTGTAAACTTCATCCTTACTCTCCTCACTTGAGAGTTTTTTACCTCTAATCTCAGTCATTGAACTAGGCCATAAAGATAGCACGGCTCTATTATACAGCATTTCAAGTGTTTCTTAAATGTTTCTAGTCACTTCCCGGACTATCCTAGTGTATTTTAAGAGTTTTACCAAAATTAGACATTTTTCCAGAAGTAGATACATGAATCTTCAGGATGTAAACTTTGTCATTAAGAAAATGCCAGGCAATTCAGCCTCAATTGTAAATACAAACAGTATTCTCTTCATTGATCAGCCTCATACAGATACTCTGAGCTTTAAAAACAGAAATTCCTCATGTTGGAAGCACTTTCTTTGGAAAAACACCATCTAGAGTAGCCGGAATTGTAAACATTATCATTACTCTCTTCATTTGAGAGTTTTCTACCTCTAACCTCGGTGATTGATCTAGGCCATCAGGATAGAACGGCTCTATTTACCCGTATTTAAACTGTTTCTTACATGTCTCTAATCATTTCTGGGACTATCATTGTGTATTTTAAGAGTTTTACCAAAAGTAGACAGTTTTCCCAGAAGTATACACATGAATCTTCAAGAGTTAAATTGTGCCATTCAGAAAACGCCAGGCAATTCGGCCTCAGTTGTGAATATAAAAAGTAATCTCTTTATTTCTCACCTTCATACCCATATTCTCAGCTTTTTAAACGGAAATTCTTAATGTTTGAAAGCACTTTCTTCGGAAATACATCGTCTAAAGTAGACAGAACTGTAAACATTATCTGTACTCTCATCACTATGCAGCATTCTATCTCTAATCTCCGTGATTGAACATGAACATAAAGATAGAACGGCTCTATGTACCAGCATTTCAACTGTTTCTTCCATGTTTCTAGTCATTTCTCGCGACTATCATGGTGTATGTTAAGCGTTTTACCAAAAGTAGACAGTTTTTCTAGAAGTATACACAGCATTCTTCCAGGTTTCAATTGAGTCATTCAGAAAACGCCAGTCTAATTAGAATCACCTGTAAATAGAAACAGTATTCTCTTTATTTATCAGCTTCATACATATTCTGAGCTTTATAAACAGCAATTCTTAATGTTTGAAAGCACTTTCCTTGGAAAAACAACATCTAGAGTAGCCGCAATTGTAAACTTCATCCTTACTCTCCTCACTTGAGAGTTTTTTACCTCTAATCTCAGTCATTGAACTAGGCCATAAAGATAGCACGGCTCTATTATACAGCATTTCAAGTGTTTCTTAAATGTTTCTAGTCACTTCCCGGACTATCCTAGTGTATTTTAAGAGTTTTACCAAAATTAGACATTTTTCCAGAAGTAGATACATGAATCTTCAGGATGTAAACTTTGTCATTAAGAAAATGCCAGGCAATTCAGCCTCAATTGTAAATACAAACAGTATTCTCTTCATTGATCAGCCTCATACAGATACTCTGAGCTTTAAAAACAGAAATTCCTCATGTTGGAAGCACTTTCTTTGGAAAAACACCATCTAGAGTAGCCGGAATTGTAAACATTATCATTACTCTCTTCATTTGAGAGTCTTCTACCTCTAACCTCGGTGATTGATCTAGGCCATCAGGATAGAACGGCTCTATTTACCCGTATTTAAACTGTTTCTTACATGTCTCTAATCATTTCTGGGACTATCATTGTGTATTTTAAGAGTTTTACCAAAAGTAGACAGTTTTCCCAGAAGTATACACATAAATCTTCAAGAGTTAAATTGTGCCATTCAGAAAACGCCAGGCAATTCGGCCTCAGTTGTGAATATAAAAAGTAATCTCTTTATTTCTCACCTTCATACCCATATTCTCAGCTTTTTAAACGGAAATTCTTAATGTTTGAAAGCACTTTCTTCGGAAATACATCATCTAAAGTAGCCAGAACTGTAAACATTATCTGTACTCTCATCACTATGCAGCATTCTATCTCTAATCTCCGTGATTGAACATGAACATAAAGATAGAACGGCTCTATGTACCAGCATTTCAACTGTTTCTTACATGTTTCTAGTCATTTCTCGCGACTATCATGGTGTATGTTAAGCGTTTTACCAAAAGTAGACAGTTTTTCTAGAAGTATACACAGCATTCTTCCAGGTTTCAATTGAGTCATTCAGAAAACGCCAGTCTAATTAGAATCACCTGTAAATAGAAACAGTATTCTCTTTATTTATCAGCTTCATACATATTCTGAGCTTTATAAACAGCAATTCTTAATGTTTGAAAGCACTTTCCTTGGAAAAACAACATCTAGAGTAGCCGCAATTGTAAACTTCATCCTTACTCTCCTCACTTGAGAGTTTTTTACCTCTAATCTCAGTCATTGAACTAGGCCATAAAGATAGCACGGCTCTATTATACAGCATTTCAAGTGTTTCTTACATGTTTCTAGTCACTTCCCGGACTATCCTAGTGTATTTTAAGAGTTTTACCAAAATTAGACATTTTTCCAGAAGTAGATACATGAATCTTCAGGATGTAAACTTTGTCATTAAGAAAATGCCAGGCAATTCAGCCTCAATTGTAAATACAAACAGTATTCTCTTCATTGATCAGCCTCATACACATACTCTGAGCTTTAAAAACAGAAATTCCTCATGTTGGAAGCACTTTCTTTGGAAAAACACCATCTAGAGTAGCCGGAATTGTAAACATTATCATTACTCTCTTCATTTGAGAGTTTTCTACCTCTAATCTCGGTGATTGAACTAGGCCATCAGGATAGAACGGCTCTATTTACCCGTATTTAAACTGTTTCTTACATGTCTCTAATCATTTCTGGGACTATCGTTGTGTATTTTAAGAGTTTTACCAAAAGTAGACAGTTTTCCCAGAAGTATACACATGAATCTTCAAGAGTTAAATTGTGCCATTCAGAAAACGCCAGGCAATTCGGCCTCAGTTGTGAATATAAAAAGTATTCTCTTCATTTCTCAGCTTCATACCCATATTCTCAGCTTTTTAAACTGAAATTCTTAATGTTTGAAAGCACTTTCTTCGGAAATACATCATCTAAAGTAGCCAGAATGGTAAACATTATCTGTACTCTCGTCACCATGCAGCATTCTATCTCTAATCTCCGTGATTGAACATGAACATAAAGATAGAACGGCTCTATGTACCAGCATTTCAAGTGTTTCTTACATGTTTCTAATCATTTCTCGGGACTATCATGGTGTATGTTAAGCGTTTAACCAAAAGTAGATAGTTTTCCTAGAAGAATTCACAGGAATCTTCAAGGTTTCAAATGAGTCATTCAGAAAACGCCAGTCTAATCACAATCACCTGTAAATAGAAACAGTATTCTCTTTATTTATCAGCTTCCTACATATTCTGAGCTTTATAAACAGCAATTCTTAATGTTTGAAAGCACATTCTTCAGAAATATGTCATCTAAAGTAGCCAGAATGGTAAACATTATCTGTACTCTCGTCACTATGCAGCATTCTATCTCTAATATCCGTGATTGAACATAAACATAAAGATAGAACGGCTCTATGTACCAGCCTTTCAAGTGTTTCTTACAAGTTTCTAATCATTTCTCGGGACTATCATTGCGTATGTTAAGCGTTTTACCAAAAGTAGACAGTTTTTCTAGAAGTATACATAGCAATCTTCAAGGTTTCAATTGAGTCATTCAGAAAACGCCAGTCTAATCACAATCACCTGTAAATAGAAACAGTATTCTCTTTATTTATCAGCTTCCTACATATTCTGAGCTTTATAAACAGCAATTCTTAATGTTTTAAAGCACATTCTTCGGAAATATGTCATCTAAAGTAGCCAGAATGGTAAATATTATCTGTACTCTCGTCACTATGCAGCATTCTATGTCTAATATCCGTGATTGAACATAAACATAAAGATAGAACGGCTCTATGTACCAGCATTGCAAGTGTTTCTTACATGTTTCTAATCATTTCTCGGGACTATCATGGTGTATGTTAAGCGTTTAACCAAAAGTAGACAGTTTTCCTAGAAGAATACACAGGAATCTTCAAGGTTTCAAATGAGTCATTCAGAAAACGCCAGTCTAATCACAATCACCTGTAAATAGAAACAGTATTCTCTTTATTTATCAGCTTCCTACATATTCTGAGCTTTATAAACAGCAATTCTTAATGTTTGAAAGCACATTCTTCGGAAATATGTCATCTAAAGTAGCCAGAATGGTAAACATTATCTGTACTCTCGTCACTATGCAGCATTCTATCTCTAATATCCGTGATTGAATAAAAACATAAAGATAGAACGGCTCTATGTACCAGCCTTTCAAGTGTTTCTTACAAGTTTCTAATCATTTCTCGGGACTATCATTGCGTATGTTAAGCGTTTTACCAAAATTAGACAGTTTTTCTAGAAGTATACACAGCAATCTTCAAGGTTTCAATTGAGTCATTCAGAAAACGCCAGTCTAATCAGAATCACCTGTAAATAGAAACAGTATTCTCTTTATTTATCAGCTTCATACATATTCTGAGCTTTATAAACAGCAATTCTTAATGTTTGAAAGCACTTTCCTTGGAAAAACAACATCTAGAGTAGCCACAATTGTAAACTTCATCCTTACTCTCCTCACTTGAGAGTTTTTTACCTCTAATCTCAGTCATTGAACTAGGCCATAAAGATAGCACGGCTCTATTATACAGCATTTCAAGTGTTTCTTAAATGTTTCTAGTCACTTCCCGGACTATCCTAGTGTATTTTAAGAGTTTTACCAAAATTAGACATTTTTCCAGAAGTAGATACATGAATCTTCAGGATGTAAACTTTGCCATTAAGAAAATGCCAGGCAATTCAGCCTCAATTGTAAATACAAACAGTATTCTCTTCATTGATCAGCCTCATACAGATACTCTGAGCTTTAAAAACAGAAATTCCTCATGTTGGAAGCACTTTCTTTGGAAAAACACCATCTAGAGTAGCCGGAATTGTAAACATTATCATTACTCTCTTCATTTGAGAGTCTTCTACCTCTAACCTCGGTGATTGATCTAGGCCATCAGGATAGAACGGCTCTATTTACCCGTATTTAAACTGTTTCTTACATGTCTCTAATCATTTCTGGGACTATCATTGTGTATTTTAAGAGTTTTACCAAAAGTAGACAGTTTTCCCAGAAGTATACACATGAATCTTCAAGAGTTAAATTGTGCCATTCAGAAAACGCCAGGCAATTCGGCCTCAGTTGTGAATATAAAAAGTCATCTCTTTATTTCTCAGCTTCATACCCATATTCTCAGCTTTTTAAACGGAAATTCTTAATGTTTGAAAGCACTTTCTTCGGAAATACATCATCTAAAGTAGCCAGAACTGTAAACATTATCTGTACTCTCATCACTATGCAGCATTCTATCTCTAATCTCCATGATTGAACATGAACATAAAGATAGAACGGCTCTATGTACCAGCATTTCAACTGTTTCTTACATGTTTCTAGTCATTTCTCGCGACTATCATGGTGTATGTTAAGCGTTTTACCAAAAGTAGACAGTTTTTCTAGAAGTATACACAGCAATCTTCCAGGTTTCAATTGAGTCATTCAGAAAACGCCAGTCTAATCAGAATCACCTGTAAATAGAAACAGTATTCTCTTTATTTATCAGCTTCATACATATTCTGAGCTTTATAAACAGCAATTCTTAATGTTTGAAAGCACTTTCATTGGAAAAAAAACATCTAGAGTAACCGCAATTGTAAACTTCATCCTTACTCTCCTCACTTGAGAGTTTTTTACCTCTAATCTCAGTCATTGAACTAGGCCATAAAGATAGCACGGCTCTATTATACAGCATTTCAAGTGTTTCTTACATGTTTCTAGTCACTTCCCGGACTATCCTAGTGTATTTTAAGAGTTTTACCAAAATTAGACATTTTTCCAGAAGTAGATACATGAATCTTCAGGATGTAAACTTTGTCATTAAGAAAATGCCAGGCAATTCAGCCTCAATTGTAAATACAAACAGTATTCTCTTCATTGATCAGCCTCATACAGATACTCTGAGCTTTAAAAACAGAAATTCCTCATGTTGGAAGCACTTTCTTTGGAAAAACACCATCTAGAGTAGCCGGAATTGTAAACATTATCATTACTCTCTTCATTTGAGAGTTTTCTACCTCTAATCTCGGTGATTGAACTAGGCCATCAGGATAGAACGGCTCTATTTACCCGTATTTAAACTGTTTCTTACATGTCTCTAATCATTTCTGGGACTATCATTGTGTATTTTAAGAGTTTTACCAAAAGTAGACAGTTTTCCCAGAAGTATACACATGAATCTTCAAGAGTTAAATTGTGCCATTCAGAAAACCCCAGGCAATTCGGCCTCAGTTGTGAATATAAAAAGTATTCTCTTCATTTCTCAGCTTCATACCCATATTCTCAGCTTTTTAAACAGAAATTCTTAATGTGTGAAAGCACTTTCTTCGGAAATACATCATCTAAAGTAGCCAGAATGGTAAACATTATCTGTACTCTCGTCACCATGCAGCATTCTATCTCTAATCTCCGTGATTGAACATGAACATAAACATAGAACGGCTCTATGTACCAGCCTTTCAAGTGTTTCTTACAAGTTTCTAATCATTTCTCGGGACTATCATTGCGTATGTTAAGCGTTTTACCAAAAGTAGACAGTTTTTCTAGAAGTATACACAGCAATCTTCAAGGTTTCAATTGAGTCATTCAGAAAACGCCAGTCTAATCACAATCACCTGTAAATAGAAACAGTATTCTCTTTATTTATCAGCTTCCTACATATTCTGAGCTTTATAAACAGCAATTCTTAATGTTTGAAAGCACATTCTTCGGAAATATGTCATCTAAAGTAACCAGAATGGTAAACATTATCTGTACTCTCGTCACTATGCAGCATTCTATCTCTAATATCCGTGATTGAATAAAAACATAAAGATAGAACGGCTCTATGTACCAGCCTTTCAAGTGTTTCTTACAAGTTTCTAATCATTTCTCGGGACTATCATTGCGTATGTTAAGCGTTTTACCAAAAGTAGACAGTTTTTCTAGAAGTATACACAGCAATCTTCAAGGTTTCAATTGAGTCATTCAGAAAACGCCAGTCTAATCACAATCACTTGTAAATAGAAACAGTATTCTCTTTATTTATCAGCTTCATACATATTCTGAGCTTTATAAACAGCAATTCTTAATGTTTGAAAGCACTTTCCTTGGAAAAACAACATCTAGAGTAGCCGCAACTGTAAACTTCATCCTTACTCTCCTCACTTGAGAGTTTTTTACCTCTAATCTCAGTCATTGAACTAGGCCATAAAGATAGCACGGCTCTATTATACAGCATTTCAAGTGTTTCTTAAATGTTTCTAGTCACTTCCCGGACTATCCTAGTGTATTTTAAGAGTTTTACCGAAATTAGACATTTTTTCAGAAGTAGATACATGAATCTTCAGGATGTAAACTTTGCCATTAAGAAAATGCCAGGCAATTCAGCCTCAATTGTAAATACAAACAGTATTCTCTTCATTGATCAGCCTCATACAGATACTCTGAGCTTTAAAAACAGAAATTCCTCATGTTGGAAGCACTTTCTTTGGAAAAACACCATCTAGAGTAGCCGGAATTGTAAACATTATCATTACTCTCTTCATTTGAGAGTCTTCTACCTCTAACCTCGGTGATTGATCTAGGCCATCAGGATAGAACGGCTCTATTTACCCGTATTTAAACTGTTTCTTACATGTCTCTAATCATTTCTGGGACTATCATTGTGTATTTTAAGAGTTTTACCAAAAGTAGACAGTTTTCCCAGAAGTATACACATGAATCTTCAAGAGTTAAATTGTGCCATTCAGAAAACGCCAGGCAATTCGGCCTCAGTTGTGAATATAAAAAGTATTCTCTTCATTTCTCAGCTTCATACCCATATTCTCAGCTTTTTAAACTGAAATTCTTAATGTTTGAAAGCACTTTCTTCGGAAATACATCATCTAAAGTAGCCAGAATGGTAAACATTTTCTGTACTCTCGTCACCATGCAGCATTCTATCTCTAATCTCCGTGATTGAACATGAACATAAAGATAGAACGGCTCTATGTACCAGCATTTCAAGTGTTTCTTACATGTTTCTAATCATTTCTCGGGACTATCATGGTGTATGTTAAGCGTTTAACCAAAAGTAGACAGTTTTCCTAGAAGAATTCACAGGAATCTTCAAGGTTTCAAATGAGTCATTCAGAAAACGCCAGTCTAATCACAATCACCTGTAAATAGAAACAGTATTCTCTTTATTTATCAGCTTCCTACATATTCTGAGCTTTATAAACAGCAATTCTTAATGTTTGAAAGCACATTCTTCGGAAATATGTCATCTAAAGTAGCCAGAATGGTAAACATTATCTGTACTCTCGTCACTATGCAGCATTCTATCTCTAATATCCGTGATTGAACATAAACATAAAGATAGAACGGCTCTATGTACCAGCATTTCAACTGTTTCTTACATGTTTCTAGTCATTTCTCGCGACTATCATGGTGTATGTTAAGCGTTTTACCAAAAGTAGACAGTTTTTCTAGAAGTATACACAGCATTCTTCCAGGTTTCAATTGAGTCATTCAGAAAACGCCAGTCTAATTAGAATCACCTGTAAATAGAAACAGTATTCTCTTTATTTATCAGCTTCATACATATTCTGAGCTTTATAAACAGCAATTCTTAATGTTTGAAAGCACTTTCCTTGGAAAAACAACATCTAGAGTAGCCGCAATTGTAAACTTCATCCTTACTCTCCTCACTTGAGAGTTTTTTACCTCTAATCTCAGTCATTGAACTAGGCCATAAAGATAGCACGGCTCTATTATACAGCATTTCAAGTGTTTCTTACATGTTTCTAGTCACTTCCCGGACTATCCTAGTGTATTTTAAGAGTTTTACCAAAATTAGACATTTTTCCAGAAGTAGATACATGAATCTTCAGGATGTAAACTTTGTCATTAAGAAAATGCCAGGCAATTCAGCCTCAATTGTAAATACAAACAGTATTCTCTTCATTGATCAGCCTCATACACATACTCTGAGCTTTAAAAACAGAAATTCCTCATGTTGGAAGCACTTTCTTTGGAAAAACACCATCTAGAGTAGCCGGAATTGTAAACATTATCATTACTCTCTTCATTTGAGAGTTTTCTACCTCTAATCTCGGTGATTGAACTAGGCCATCAGGATAGAACGGCTCTATTTACCCGTATTTAAACTGTTTCTTACATGTCTCTAATCATTTCTGGGACTATCGTTGTGTATTTTAAGAGTTTTACCAAAAGTAGACAGTTTTCCCAGAAGTATACACATGAATCTTCAAGAGTTAAATTGTGCCATTCAGAAAACGCCAGGCAATTCGGCCTCAGTTGTGAATATAAAAAGTATTCTCTTCATTTCTCAGCTTCATACCCATATTCTCAGCTTTTTAAACTGAAATTCTTAATGTTTGAAAGCACTTTCTTCGGAAATACATCATCTAAAGTAGCCAGAATGGTAAACATTATCTGTACTCTCGTCACCATGCAGCATTCTATCTCTAATCTCCGTGATTGAACATGAACATAAAGATAGAACGGCTCTATGTACCAGCATTTCAAGTGTTTCTTACATGTTTCTAATCATTTCTCGGGACTATCATGGTGTATGTTAAGCGTTTAACCAAAAGTAGATAGTTTTCCTAGAAGAATTCACAGGAATCTTCAAGGTTTCAATTGAGTCATTCAGAAAACGCCAGTCTAATCACAATCACCTGTAAATAGAAACAGTATTCTCTTTATTTATCAGCTTCCTACATATTCTGAGCTTTATAAACAGCAATTCTTAATGTTTGAAAGCACATTCTTCGGAAATATGTCATCTAAAGTAGCCAGAATGGTAAACATTATCTGTACTCTCGTCACTATGCAGCATTCTATCTCTAATATCCGTGATTGAACATAAACATAAAGATAGAACGGCTCTATGTACCAGCCTTTCAAGTGTTTCTTACAAGTTTCTAATCATTTCTCGGGACTATCATTGCGTATGTTAAGCGTTTTACCAAAAGTAGACAGTTTTTCTAGAAGTATACATAGCAATCTTCAAGGTTTCAATTGAGTCATTCAGAAAACGCCAGTCTAATCACAATCACCTGTAAATAGAAACAGTATTCTCTTTATTTATCAGCTTCCTACATATTCTGAGCTTTATAAACAGCAATTCTTAATGTTTTAAAGCACATTCTTCGGAAATATGTCATCTAAAGTAGCCAGAATGGTAAATATTATCTGTACTCTCGTCACTATGCAGCATTCTATGTCTAATATCCGTGATTGAACATAAACATAAAGATAGAACGGCTCTATGTACCAGCATTGCAAGTGTTTCTTACATGTTTCTAATCATTTCTCGGGACTATCATGGTGTATGTTAAGCGTTTAACCAAAAGTAGACAGTTTTCCTAGAAGAATACACAGGAATCTTCAAGGTTTCAAATGAGTCATTCAGAAAACCCCAGTCTAATCACAATCACCTGTAAATAGAAACAGTATTCTCTTTATTTATCAGCTTCCTACATATTCTGAGCTTTATAAACAGCAATTCTTAATGTTTGAAAGCACATTCTTCGGAAATATGTCATCTAAAGTAGCCAGAATGGTAAACATTATCTGTACTCTCGTCACTATGCAGCATTCTATCTCTAATATCCGTGATTGAATAAAAACATAAAGATAGAACGGCTCTATGTACTAGCCTTTCAAGTGTTTCTTACAAGTTTCTAATCATTTCTCGGGACTATCATTGCGTATGTTAAGCGTTTTACCAAAAGTAGACAGTTTTTCTAGAAGTATACACAGCAATCTTCAAGGTTTCAATTGAGTCATTCAGAAAACGCCAGTCTAATCACAATCACCTGTAAATAGAAACAGTATTCTCTTTATTTATCAGCTTCATACATATTCTGAGCTTTATAAACAGCAATTCTTAATGTTTGAAAGCACTTTCCTTGGAAAAACAACATCTAGAGTAGCCGCAACTGTAAACTTCATCCTTACTCTCCTCACTTGAGAGTTTTTTACCTCTAATCTCAGTCATTGAACTAGGCCATAAAGATAGCACGGCTCTATTATACAGCATTTCAAGTGTTTCTTAAATGTTTCTAGTCACTTCCCGGACTATCCTAGTGTATTTTAAGAGTTTTACCGAAATTAGACATTTTTCCAGAAGTAGATACATGAATCTTCAGGATGTAAACTTTGCCATTAAGAAAATGCCAGGCAATTCAGCCTCAATTGTAAATACAAACAGTATTCTCTTCATTGATCAGCCTCATACAGATACTCTGAGCTTTAAAAACAGAAATTCCTCATGTTGGAAGCACTTTCTTTGGAAAAACACCATCTAGAGTAGCCGGAATTGTAAACATTATCATTACTCTCTTCATTTGAGAGTCTTCTACCTCTAACCTCGGTGATTGATCTAGGCCATCAGGATAGAACGGCTCTATTTACCCGTATTTAAACTGTTTCTTACATGTCTCTAATCATTTCTGGGACTATCACTGTGTATTTTAAGAGTTTTACCAAAAGTAGACAGTTTTCCCAGAAGTATACACATGAATCTTCAAGAGTTAAATTGTGCCATTCAGAAAACGCCAGGCAATTCGGCCTCAGTTGTGAATATAAAAAGTATTCTCTTCATTTCTCAGCTTCATACCCATATTCTCAGCTTTTATACTGAAATTCTTAATGTTTGAAAGCACTTTCTTCGGAAATACATCATCTAAAGTAGCCAGAATGGTAAACATTATCTGTACTCTCGTCACCATGCAGCATTCTATCTCTAATCTCCGTGATTGAACATGAACATAAAGATAGAACGGCTCTATGTACCAGCATTTCAAGTGTTTCTTACATGTTTCTAATCATTTCTCGGGACTATCATGGTGTATGTTAAGCGTTTAACCAAAAGTAGACAGTTTTCCTAGAAGAATTCACAGGAATCTTCAAGGTTTCAAATGAGTCATTCAGAAAACGCCAGTCTAATCACAATCACCTGTAAATAGAAACAGTATTCTCTTTATTTATCAGCTTCCTACATATTCTGAGCTTTATAAACAGCAATTCTTAATGTTTGAAAGCACATTCTTCGGAAATATGTCATCTAAAGTAGCCAGAATGGTAAACATTATCTGTACTCTCGTCACTATGCAGCATTCTATCTCTAATATCCGTGATTGAACATAAACATAAAGGTAGAACGGCTCTATGTACCAGCATTTCAACTGTTTCTTACATGTTTCTAGTCATTTCTCGCGACTATCATGGTGTATGTTAAGCGTTTTACCAAAAGTAGACAGTTTTTCTAGAAGTATACACAGCATTCTTCCAGGTTTCAATTGAGTCATTCAGAAAACGCCAGTCTAATTAGAATCACCTGTAAATAGAAACAGTATTCTCTTTATTTATCAGCTTCATACATATTCTGAGCTTTATAAACAGCAATTCTTAATGTTTGAAAGCACTTTCCTTGGAAAAACAACATCTAGAGTAGCCGCAATTGTAAACTTCATCCTTACTCTCCTCACTTGAGAGTTTTTTACCTCTAATCTCAGTCATTGAACTAGGCCATAAAGATAGCACGGCTCTATTATACAGCATTTCAAGTGTTTCTTACATGTTTCTAGTCACTTCCCGGACTATCCTAGTGTATTTTAAGAGTTTTACCAAAATTAGACATTTTTCCAGAAGTAGATACATGAATCTTCAGGATGTAAACTTTGTCATTAAGAAAATGCCAGGCAATTCAGCCTCAATTGTAAATACAAACAGTATTCTCTTCATTGATCAGCCTCATACACATACTCTGAGCTTTAAAAACAGAAATTCCTCATGTTGGAAGCACTTTCTTTGGAAAAACACCATCTAGAGTAGCCGGAATTGTAAACATTATCATTACTCTCTTCATTTGAGAGTTTTCTACCTCTAATCTCGGTGATTGAACTAGGCCATCAGGATAGAACGGCTCTATTTACCCGTATTTAAACTGTTTCTTACATGTCTCTAATCATTTCTGGGACTATCGTTGTGTATTTTAAGAGTTTTACCAAAAGTAGACAGTTTTCCCAGAAGTATACACATGAATCTTCAAGAGTTAAATTGTGCCATTCAGAAAACGCCAGGCAATTCGGCCTCAGTTGTGAATATAAAAAGTATTCTCTTCATTTCTCAGCTTCATACCCATATTCTCAGCTTTTTAAACTGAAATTCTTAATGTTTGAAAGCACTTTCTTCGGAAATACATCATCTAAAGTAGCCAGAATGGTAAACATTATCTGTACTCTCGTCACCATGCAGCATTCTATCTCTAATCTCCGTGATTGAACATGAACATAAAGATAGAACGGCTCTATGTACCAGCATTTCAAGTGTTTCTTACATGTTTCTAATCATTTCTCGGGACTATCATGGTGTATGTTAAGCGTTTAACCAAAAGTAGATAGTTTTCCTAGAAGAATTCACAGGAATCTTCAAGGTTTCAATTGAGTCATTCAGAAAACGCCAGTCTAATCACAATCACCTGTAAATAGAAACAGTATTCTCTTTATTTATCAGCTTCATACATATTCTGAGCTTTATAAACAGCAATTCTTAATGTTTGAAAGCACTTTCCTTGGAAAAACAACATCTAGAGTAGCCGCAACTGTAAACTTCATCCTTACTCTCCTCACTTGAGAGTTTTTTACCTCTAATCTCAGTCATTGAACTAGGCCATAAAGATAGCACGGCTCTATTATACAGCATTTCAAGTGTTTCTTAAATGTTTCTAGTCACTTCCCGGACTATCCTAGTGTATTTTAAGAGTTTTACCGAAATTAGACATTTTTCCAGAAGTAGATACATGAATCTTCAGGATGTAAACTTTGCCATTAAGAAAATGCCAGGCAATTCAGCCTCAATTGTAAATACAAACAGTATTCTCTTCATTGATCAGCCTCATACAGATACTCTGAGCTTTAAAAACAGAAATTCCTCATGTTGGAAGCACTTTCTTTGGAAAAACACCATCTAGAGTAGCCGGAATTGTAAACATTATCATTACTCTCTTCATTTGAGAGTCTTCTACCTCTAACCTCGGTGATTGATCTAGGCCATCAGGATAGAACGGCTCTATTTACCCGTATTTAAACTGTTTCTTACATGTCTCTAATCATTTCTGGGACTATCATTGTGTATTTTAAGAGTTTTACCAAAAGTAGACAGTTTTCCCAGAAGTATACACATGAATCTTCAAGAGTTAAATTGTGCCATTCAGAAAACGCCAGGCAATTCGGCCTCAGTTGTGAATATAAAAAGTATTCTCTTCATTTCTCAGCTTCATACCCATATTCTCAGCTTTTTAAACTGAAATTCTTAATGTTTGAAAGCACTTTCTTCGGAAATACATCATCTAAAGTAGCCAGAATGGTAAACATTATCTGTACTCTCATCACCATGCAGCATTCTATCTCTAATCTCCGTGATTGAACATGAACATAAAGATAGAACGGCTCTATGTACCAGCATTTCAAGTGTTTCTTACATGTTTCTAATCATTTCTCGGGACTATCATGGTGTATGTTAAGCGTTTAACCAAAAGTAGACAGTTTTCCTAGAAGAATTCACAGGAATCTTCAAGGTTTCAAATGAGTCATTCAGAAAACGCCAGTCTAATCACAATCACCTGTAAATAGAAACAGTATTCTCTTTATTTATCAGCTTCCTACATATTCTGAGCTTTATAAACAGCAATTCTTAATGTTTGAAAGCACATTCTTCGGAAATATGTCATCTAAAGTAGCCAGAATGGTAAACATTATCTGTACTCTCGTCACTATGCAGCATTCTATCTCTAATATCCGTGATTGAACATAAACATAAAGATAGAACGGCTCTATGTACCAGCATTTCAACTGTTTCTTACATGTTTCTAGTCATTTCTCGCGACTATCATGGTGTATGTTAAGCGTTTTACCAAAAGTAGACAGTTTTTCTAGAAGTATACACAGCATTCTTCCAGGTTTCAATTGAGTCATTCAGAAAACGCCAGTCTAATTAGAATCACCTGTAAATAGAAACAGTATTCTCTTTATTTATCAGCTTCATACATATTCTGAGCTTTATAAACAGCAATTCTTAATGTTTGAAAGCACTTTCCTTGGAAAAACAACATCTAGAGTAGCCGCAATTGTAAACTTCATCCTTACTCTCCTCACTTGAGAGTTTTTTACCTCTAATCTCAGTCATTGAACTAGGCCATAAAGATAGCACGACTCTATTATACAGCATTTCAAGTGTTTCTTACATGTTTCTAGTCACTTCCCGGACTATCCTAGTGTATTTTAAGAGTTTTACCAAAATTAGACATTTTTCCAGAAGTAGATACATGAATCTTCAGGATGTAAACTTTGTCATTAAGAAAATGCCAGGCAATTCAGCCTCAATTGTAAATACAAACAGTATTCTCTTCATTGATCAGCCTCATACACATACTCTGAGCTTTAAAAACAGAAATTCCTCATGTTGGAAGCACTTTCTTTGGAAAAACACCATCTAGAGTAGCCGGAATTGTAAACATTATCATTACTCTCTTCATTTGAGAGTTTTCTACCTCTAATCTCGGTGATTGAACTAGGCCATCAGGATAGAACGGCTCTATTTACCCGTATTTAAACTGTTTCTTACATGTCTCTAATCATTTCTGGGACTATCGTTGTGTATTTTAAGAGTTTTACCAAAAGTAGACAGTTTTCCCAGAAGTATACACATGAATCTTCAAGAGTTAAATTGTGCCATTCAGAAAACGCCAGGCAATTCGGCCTCAGTTGTGAATATAAAAAGTATTCTCTTCATTTCTCAGCTTCATACCCATATTCTCAGCTTTTTAAACTGAAATTCTTAATGTTTGAAAGCACTTTCTTCGGAAATACATCATCTAAAGTAGCCAGAATGGTAAACATTATCTGTACTCTCGTCACCATGCAGCATTCTATCTCTAATCTCCGTGATTGAACATGAACATAAAGATAGAACGGCTCTATGTACCAGCATTTCAAGTGTTTCTTACATGTTTCTAATCATTTCTCGGGACTATCATGGTGTATGTTAAGCGTTTAACCAAAAGTAGATAGTTTTCCTAGAAGAATTCACAGGAATCTTCAAGGTTTCAAATGAGTCATTCAGAAAACGCCAGTCTAATCACAATCACCTGTAAATAGAAACAGTATTCTCTTTATTTATCAGCTTCCTACATATTCTGAGCTTTATAAACAGCAATTCTTAATGTTTGAAAGCACATTCTTCGGAAATATGTCATCTAAAGTAGCCAGAATGGTAAACATTATCTGTACTCTCGTCACTATGCAGCATTCTATCTCTAATATCCGTGATTGAACATAAACATAAAGATAGAACGGCTCTATGTACCAGCCTTTCAAGTGTTTCTTACAAGTTTCTAATCATTTCTCGGGACTATCATTGCGTATGTTAAGCGTTTTACCAAAAGTAGACAGTTTTTCTAGAAGTATACATAGCAATCTTCAAGGTTTCAATTGAGTCATTCAGAAAACGCCAGTCTAATCACAATCACCTGTAAATAGAAACAGTATTCTCTTTATTTATCAGCTTCCTACATATTCTGAGCTTTATAAACAGCAATTCTTAATGTTTTAAAGCACATTCTTCGGAAATATGTCATCTAAAGTAGCCAGAATGGTAAATATTATCTGTACTCTCGTCACTATGCAGCATTCTATGTCTAATATCCGTGATTGAACATAAACATAAAGATAGAACGGCTCTATGTACCAGCATTGCAAGTGTTTCTTACATGTTTCTAATCATTTCTCGGGACTATCATGGTGTATGTTAAGCGTTTAACCAAAAGTAGACAGTTTTCCTAGAAGAATACACAGGAATCTTCAAGGTTTCAAATGAGTCATTCAGAAAACGCCAGTCTAATCACAATCACCTGTAAATAGAAACAGTATTCTCTTTATTTATCAGCTTCCTACATATTCTGAGCTTTATAAACAGCAATTCTTAATGTTTGAAAGCACATTCTTCGGAAATATGTCATCTAAAGTAGCCAGAATGGTAAACATTATCTGTACTCTCGTCACTATGCAGCATTCTATCTCTAATATCCGTGATTGAATAAAAACATAAAGATAGAACGGCTCTATGTACCAGCCTTTCAAGTGTTTCTTACAAGTTTCTAATCATTTCTCGGGACTATCATTGCGTATGTTAAGCGTTTTACCAAAATTAGACAGTTTTTCTAGAAGTATACACAGCAATCTTCAAGGTTTCAATTGAGTCATTCAGAAAACGCCAGTCTAATCAGAATCACCTGTAAATAGAAACAGTATTCTCTTTATTTATCAGCTTCATACATATTCTGAGCTTTATAAACAGCAATTCTTAATGTTTGAAAGCACTTTCCTTGGAAAAACAACATCTAGAGTAGCCACAATTGTAAACTTCATCCTTACTCTCCTCACTTGAGAGTTTTTTACCTCTAATCTCAGTCATTGAACTAGGCCATAAAGATAGCACGGCTCTATTATACAGCATTTCAAGTGTTTCTTAAATGTTTCTAGTCACTTCCCGGACTATCCTAGTGTATTTTAAGAGTTTTACCGAAATTAGACATTTTTCCAGAAGTAGATACATGAATCTTCAGGATGTAAACTTTGCCATTAAGAAAATGCCAGGCAATTCAGCCTCAATTGTAAATACAAACAGTATTCTCTTCATTGATCAGCCTCATACAGATACTCTGAGCTTTAAAAACAGAAATTCCTCATGTTGGAAGCACTTTCTTTGGAAAAACACCATCTAGAGTAGCCGGAATTGTAAACATTATCATTACTCTCTTCATTTGAGAGTCTTCTACCTCTAACCTCGGTGATTGATCTAGGCCATCAGGATAGAACGGCTCTATTTACCCGTATTTAAACTGTTTCTTACATGTCTCTAATCATTTCTGGGACTATCATTGTGTATTTTAAGAGTTTTACCAAAAGTAGACAGTTTTCCCAGAAGTATACACATGAATCTTCAAGAGTTAAATTGTGCCATTCAGAAAACGCCAGGCAATTCGGCCTCAGTTGTGAATATAAAAAGTCATCTCTTTATTTCTCAGCTTCATACCCATATTCTCAGCTTTTTAAACGGAAATTCTTAATGTTTGAAAGCATTTTCTTCGGAAATACATCATCTAAAGTAGCCAGAACTGTAAACATTATCTGTACTCTCATCACTATGCAGCATTCTATCTCTAATCTCCATGACTGAACATGAACATAAAGATAGAACGGCTCTATGTACCAGCATTTCAACTGTTTCTTACATGTTTCTAGTCATTTCTCGCGACTATCATGGTGTATGTTAAGCGTTTTACCAAAAGTAGACAGTTTTTCTAGAAGTATACACAGCAATCTTCCAGGTTTCAATTGAGTCATTCAGAAAACGCCAGTCTAATTAGAATCACCTGTAAATAGAAACAGTATTCTCTTTATTTATCAGCTTCATACATATTCTGAGCTTTATAAACAGCAATTCTTAATGTTTGAAAGCACTTTCATTGGAAAAAAAACATCTAGAGTAACCGCAATTGTAAACTTCATCCTTACTCTCCTCACTTGAGAGTTTTTTACCTCTAATCTCAGTCATTGAACTAGGCCATAAAGATAGCACGGCTCTATTATACAGCATTTCAAGTGTTTCTTACATGTTTCTAGTCACTTCCCGGACTATCCTAGTGTATTTTAAGAGTTTTACCAAAATTAGACATTTTTCCAGAAGTAGATACATGAATCTTCAGGATGTAAACTTTGTCATTAAGAAAATGCCAGGCAATTCAGCCTCAATTGTAAATACAAACAGTATTCTCTTCATTGATCAGCCTCATACAGATACTCTGAGCTTTAAAAACAGAAATTCCTCATGTTGGAAGCACTTTCTTTGGAAAAACACCATCTAGAGTAGCCGGAATTGTAAACATTATCATTACTCTCTTCATTTGAGAGTTTTCTACCTCTAATCTCGGTGATTGAACTAGGCCATCAGGATAGAACGGCTCTATTTACCCGTATTTAAACTGTTTCTTACATGTCTCTAATCATTTCTGGGACTATCATTGTGTATTTTAAGAGTTTTACCAAAAGTAGACAGTTTTCCCAGAAGTATACACATGAATCTTCAAGAGTTAAATTGTGCCATTCAGAAAACCCCAGGCAATTCGGCCTCAGTTGTGAATATAAAAAGTATTCTCTTCATTTCTCAGCTTCATACCCATATTCTCAGCTTTTTAAACAGAAATTCTTAATGTGTGAAAGCACTTTCTTCGGAAATACATCATCTAAAGTAGCCAGAATGGTAAACATTATCTGTACTCTCGTCACCATGCAGCATTCTATCTCTAATCTCCGTGATTGAACATGAACATAAACATAGAACGGCTCTATGTACCAGCCTTTCAAGTGTTTCTTACAAGTTTCTAATCATTTCTCGGGACTATCATTGCGTATGTTAAGCGTTTTACCAAAAGTAGACAGTTTTTCTAGAAGTATACACAGCAATCTTCAAGGTTTCAATTGAGTCATTCAGAAAACGCCAGTCTAATCACAATCACCTGTAAATAGAAACAGTATTCTCTTTATTTATCAGCTTCCTACATATTCTGAGCTTTATAAACAGCAATTCTTAATGTTTGAAAGCACATTCTTCGGAAATATGTCATCTAAAGTAGCCAGAATGGTAAACATTATCTGTACTCTCGTCACTATGCAGCATTCTATCTCTAATATCCGTGATTGAATAAAAACATAAAGATAGAACGGCTCTATGTACCAGCCTTTCAAGTGTTTCTTACAAGTTTCTAATCATTTCTCGGGACTATCATTGCGTATGTTAAGCGTTTTACCAAAAGTAGACAGTTTTTCTAGAAGTATACACAGCAATCTTCAAGGTTTCAATTGAGTCATTCAGAAAACGCCAGTCTAATCACAATCACCTGTAAATAGAAACAGTATTCTCTTTATTTATCAGCTTCATACATATTCTGAGCTTTATAAACAGCAATTCTTAATGTTTGAAAGCACTTTCCTTGGAAAAACAACATCTAGAGTAGCCGCAACTGTAAACTTCATCCTTACTCTCCTCACTTGAGAGTTTTTTACCTCTAATCTCAGTCATTGAACTAGGCCATAAAGATAGCACGGCTCTATTATACAGCATTTCAAGTGTTTCTTAAATGTTTCTAGTCACTTCCCGGACTATCCTAGTGTATTTTAAGAGTTTTACCGAAATTAGACATTTTTCCAGAAGTAGATACATGAATCTTCAGGATGTAAACTTTGCCATTAAGAAAATGCCAGGCAATTCAGCCTCAATTGTAAATACAAACAGTATTCTCTTCATTGATCAGCCTCATACAGATACTCTGAGCTTTAAAAACAGAAATTCCTCATGTTGGAAGCACTTTCTTTGGAAAAACACCATCTAGAGTAGCCGGAATTGTAAACATTATCATTACTCTCTTCATTTGAGAGTCTTCTACCTCTAACCTCGGTGATTGATCTAGGCCATCAGGATAGAACGGCTCTATTTACCCGTATTTAAACTGTTTCTTACATGTCTCTAATCATTTCTGGGACTATCATTGTGTATTTTAAGAGTTTTACCAAAAGTAGACAGTTTTCCCAGAAGTATACACATGAATCTTCAAGAGTTAAATTGTGCCATTCAGAAAACCCCAGGCAATTCGGCCTCAGTTGTGAATATAAAAAGTATTCTCTTCATTTCTCAGCTTCATACCCATATTCTCAGCTTTTTAAACAGAAATTCTTAATGTGTGAAAGCACTTTCTTCGGAAATACATCATCTAAAGTAGCCAGAATGGTAAACATTATCTGTACTCTCGTCACCATGCAGCATTCTATCTCTAATCTCCGTGATTGAACATGAACATAAACATAGAACGGCTCTATGTACCAGCCTTTCAAGTGTTTCTTACAAGTTTCTAATCATTTCTCGGGACTATCATGGTGTATGTTAAGCGTTTAACCAAAAGTAGACAGTTTTCCTAGAAGAATACACAGGAATCTTCAAGGTTTCAAATGAGTCATTCAGAAAACGCCAGTCTAATCACAATCACCTGTAAATAGAAACAGTATTCTCTTTATTTATCAGCTTCCTACATATTCTGAGCTTTATAAACAGCAATTCTTAATGTTTGAAAGCACATTCTTCGGAAATATGTCATCTAAAGTAGCCAGAATGGTAAACATTATCTGTACTCTCGTCACTATGCAGCATTCTATCTCTAATATCCGTGATTGAACATAAACATAAAGATAGAACGGCTCTATGTACCAGCATTTCAACTGTTTCTTACATGTTTCTAGTCATTTCTCGCGACTGTCATGGTGTATGTTAAGCGTTTTACCAAAAGTAGACAGTTTTTCTAGAAGTATACACAGCATTCTTCCAGGTTTCAATTGAGTCATTCAGAAAACGCCAGTCTAATTAGAATCACCTGTAAATAGAAACAGTATTCTCTTTATTTATCAGCTTCATACATATTCTGAGCTTTATAAACAGCAATTCTTAATGTTTGAAAGCACTTTCCTTGGAAAAACAACATCTAGAGTAGCCGCAATTGTAAACTTCATCCTTACTCTCCTCACTTGAGAGTTTTTTACCTCTAATCTCAGTCATTGAACTAGGCCATAAAGATAGCACGACTCTATTATACAGCATTTCAAGTGTTTCTTACATGTTTCTAGTCACTTCCCGGACTATCCTAGTGTATTTTAAGAGTTTTACCAAAATTAGACATTTTTCCAGAAGTAGATACATGAATCTTCAGGATGTAAACTTTGTCATTAAGAAAATGCCAGGCAATTCAGCCTCAATTGTAAATACAAACAGTATTCTCTTCATTGATCAGCCTCATACACATACTCTGAGCTTTAAAAACAGAAATTCCTCATGTTGGAAGCACTTTCTTTGGAAAAACACCATCTAGAGTAGCCGGAATTGTAAACATTATCATTACTCTCTTCATTTGAGAGTTTTCTACCTCTAATCTCGGTGATTGAACTAGGCCATCAGGATAGAACGGCTCTATTTACCCGTATTTAAACTGTTTCTTACATGTCTCTAATCATTTCTGGGACTATCGTTGTGTATTTTAAGAGTTTTACCAAAAGTAGACAGTTTTCCCAGAAGTATACACATGAATCTTCAAGAGTTAAATTGTGCCATTCAGAAAACGCCAGGCAATTCGGCCTCAGTTGTGAATATAAAAAGTATTCTCCTCATTTCTCAGCTTCATACCCATATTCTCAGCTTTTTAAACTGAAATTCTTAATGTTTGAAAGCACTTTCTTCGGAAATACATCATCTAAAGTAGCCACAATGGTAAACATTATCTGTACTCTCGTCACCATGCAGCATTCTATCTCTAATCTCCGTGATTGAACATGAACATAAAGATAGAACGGCTCTATGTACCAGCATTTCAAGTGTTTCTTACATGTTTCTAATCATTTCTCGGGACTATCATGGTGTATGTTAAGCGTTTAACCAAAAGTAGATAGTTTTCCTAGAAGAATTCACAGGAATCTTCAAGGTTTCAAATGAGTCATTCAGAAAACGCCAGTCTAATCACAATCACCTGTAAATAGAAACAGTATTCTCTTTATTTATCAGCTTCCTACATATTCTGAGCTTTATAAACAGCAATTCTTAATGTTTGAAAGCACATTCTTCGGAAATATGTCATCTAAAGTAGCCAGAATGGTAAACATTATCTGTACTCTCGTCACTATGCAGCATTCTATCTCTAATATCCGTGATTGAACATAAACATAAAGATAGAACGGCTCTATGTACCAGCCTTTCAAGTGTTTCTTACAAGTTTCTAATCATTTCTCGGGACTATCATTGCGTATGTTAAGCGTTTTACCAAAAGTAGACAGTTTTTCTAGAAGTATACATAGCAATCTTCAAGGTTTCAATTGAGTCATTCAGAAAACGCCAGTCTAATCACAATCACCTGTAAATAGAAACAGTATTCTCTTTATTTATCAGCTTCCTACATATTCTGAGCTTTATAAACAGCAATTCTTAATGTTTTAAAGCACATTCTTCGGAAATATGTCATCTAAAGTAGCCAGAATGGTAAATATTATCTGTACTCTCGTCACTATGCAGCATTCTATGTCTAATATCCGTGATTGAACATAAACATAAAGATAGAACGGCTCTATGTACCAGCATTGCAAGTGTTTCTTACATGTTTCTAATCATTTCTCGGGACTATCATGGTGTATGTTAAGCGTTTAACCAAAAGTAGACAGTTTTCCTAGAAGAATACACAGGAATCTTCAAGGTTTCAAATGAGTCATTCAGAAAACGCCAGTCTAATCACAATCACCTGTAAATAGAAACAGTATTCTCTTTATTTATCAGCTTCCTACATATTCTGAGCTTTATAAACAGCAATTCTTAAAGTTTGAAAGCACATTATTCGGAAATATGTCATCTAAAGTAGCCAGAATGGTAAACATTATCTGTACTCTCGTCACTATGCAGCATTCTATCTCTAATATCCGTGATTGAATAAAAACATAAAGATAGAACGGCTCTATGTACCAGCCTTTCAAGTGTTTCTTACAAGTTTCTAATCATTTCTCGGGACTATCATTGCGTATGTTAAGCGTTTTACCAAAATTAGACAGTTTTTCTAGAAGTATACACAGCAATCTTCAAGGTTTCAATTGAGTCATTCAGAAAACGCCAGTCTAATCAGAATCACCTGTAAATAGAAACAGTATTCTCTTTATTTATCAGCTTCATACATATTCTGAGCTTTATAAACAGCAATTCTTAATGTTTGAAAGCACTTTCCTTGGAAAAACAACATCTAGAGTAGCCACAATTGTAAACTTCATCCTTACTCTCCTCACTTGAGAGTTTTTTACCTCTAATCTCAGTCATTGAACTAGGCCATAAAGATAGCACGGCTCTATTATACAGCATTTCAAGTGTTTCTTAAATGTTTCTAGTCACTTCCCGGACTATCCTAGTGTATTTTAAGAGTTTTACCGAAATTAGACATTTTTCCAGAAGTAGATACATGAATCTTCAGGATGTAAACTTTGCCATTAAGAAAATGCCAGGCAATTCAGCCTCAATTGTAAATACAAACAGTATTCTCTTCATTGATCAGCCTCATACAGATACTCTGAGCTTTAAAAACAGAAATTCCTCATGTTGGAAGCACTTTCTTTGGAAAAACACCATCTAGAGTAGCCGGAATTGTAAACATTATCATTACTCTCTTCATTTGAGAGTCTTCTACCTCTAACCTCGGTGATTGATCTAGGCCATCAGGATAGAACGGCTCTATTTACCCGTATTTAAACTGTTTCTTACATGTCTCTAATCATTTCTGGGACTATCATTGTGTATTTTAAGAGTTTTACCAAAAGTAGACAGTTTTCCCAGAAGTATACACATGAATCTTCAAGAGTTAAATTGTGCCATTCAGAAAACGCCAGGCAATTCGGCCTCAGTTGTGAATATAAAAAGTCATCTCTTTATTTCTCAGCTTCATACCCATATTCTCAGCTTTTTAAACGGAAATTCTTAATGTTTGAAAGCACTTTCTTCGGAAATACATCATCTAAAGTAGCCAGAACTGTAAACATTATCTGTACTCTCATCACTATGCAGCATTCTATCTCTAATCTCCATGACTGAACATGAACATAAAGATAGAACGGCTCTATGTACCAGCATTTCAACTGTTTCTTACATGTTTCTAGTCATTTCTCGCGACTATCATGGTGTATGTTAAGCGTTTTACCAAAAGTAGACAGTTTTTCTAGAAGTATACACAGCAATCTTCCAGGTTTCAATTGAGTCATTCAGAAAACGCCAGTCTAATTAGAATCACCTGTAAATAGAAACAGTATTCTCTTTATTTATCAGCTTCATACATATTCTGAGCTTTATAAACAGCAATTCTTAATGTTTGAAAGCACTTTCATTGGAAAAAAAACATCTAGAGTAACCGCAATTGTAAACTTCATCCTTACTCTCCTCACTTGAGAGTTTTTTACCTCTAATCTCAGTCATTGAACTAGGCCATAAAGATAGCACGGCTCTATTATACAGCATTTCAAGTGTTTCTTACATGTTTCTAGTCACTTCCCGGACTATCCTAGTGTATTTTAAGAGTTTTACCAAAATTAGACATTTTTCCAGAAGTAGATACATGAATCTTCAGGATGTAAACTTTGTCATTAAGAAAATGCCAGGCAATTCAGCCTCAATTGTAAATACAAACAGTATTCTCTTCATTGATCAGCCTCATACAGATACTCTGAGCTTTAAAAACAGAAATTCCTCATGTTGGAAGCACTTTCTTTGGAAAAACACCATCTAGAGTAGCCGGAATTGTAAACATTATCATTACTCTCTTCATTTGAGAGTTTTCTACCTCTAATCTCGGTGATTGAACTAGGCCATCAGGATAGAACGGCTCTATTTACCCGTATTTAAACTGTTTCTTACATGTCTCTAATCATTTCTGGGACTATCATTGTGTATTTTAAGAGTTTTACCAAAAGTAGACAGTTTTCCCAGAAGTATACACATGAATCTTCAAGAGTTAAATTGTGCCATTCAGAAAACCCCAGGCAATTCGGCCTCAGTTGTGAATATAAAAAGTATTCTCTTCATTTCTCAGCTTCATACCCATATTCTCAGCTTTTTAAACAGAAATTCTTAATGTGTGAAAGCACTTTCTTCGGAAATACATCATCTAAAGTAGCCAGAATGGTAAACATTATCTGTACTCTCGTCACCATGCAGCATTCTATCTCTAATCTCCGTGATTGAACATGAACATAAACATAGAACGGCTCTATGTACCAGCCTTTCAAGTGTTTCTTACAAGTTTCTAATCATTTCTCGGGACTATCATTGCGTATGTTAAGCGTTTTACCAAAATTAGACAGTTTTTCTAGAAGTATACACAGCAATCTTCAAGGTTTCAATTGAGTCATTCAGAAAACGCCAGTCTAATCAGAATCACCTGTAAATAGAAACAGTATTCTCTTTATTTATCAGCTTCATACATATTCTGAGCTTTATAAACAGCAATTCTTAATGTTTGAAAGCACTTTCCTTGGAAAAACAACATCTAGAGTAGCCACAATTGTAAACTTCATCCTTACTCTCCTCACTTGAGAGTTTTTTACCTCTAATCTCAGTCATTGAACTAGGCCATAAAGATAGCACGGCTCTATTATACAGCATTTCAAGTGTTTCTTAAATGTTTCTAGTCACTTCCCGGACTATCCTAGTGTATTTTAAGAGTTTTACCGAAATTAGACATTTTTCCAGAAGTAGATACATGAATCTTCAGGATGTAAACTTTGCCATTAAGAAAATGCCAGGCAATTCAGCCTCAATTGTAAATACAAACAGTATTCTCTTCATTGATCAGCCTCATACAGATACTCTGAGCTTTAAAAACAGAAATTCCTCATGTTGGAAGCACTTTCTTTGGAAAAACACCATCTAGAGTAGCCGGAATTGTAAACATTATCATTACTCTCTTCATTTGAGAGTCTTCTACCTCTAACCTCGGTGATTGATCTAGGCCATCAGGATAGAACGGCTCTATTTACCCGTATTTAAACTGTTTCTTACATGTCTCTAATCATTTCTGGGACTATCATTGTGTATTTTAAGAGTTTTACCAAAAGTAGACAGTTTTCCCAGAAGTATACACATGAATCTTCAAGAGTTAAATTGTGCCATTCAGAAAACGCCAGGCAATTCGGCCTCAGTTGTGAATATAAAAAGTCATCTCTTTATTTCTCAGCTTCATACCCATATTCTCAGCTTTTTAAACGGAAATTCTTAATGTTTGAAAGCACTTTCTTCGGAAATACATCATCTAAAGTAGCCAGAACTGTAAACATTATCTGTACTCTCATCACTATGCAGCATTCTATCTCTAATCTCCATGACTGAACATGAACATAAAGATAGAACGGCTCTATGTACCAGCATTTCAACTGTTTCTTACATGTTTCTAGTCATTTCTCGCGACTATCATGGTGTATGTTAAGCGTTTTACCAAAAGTAGACAGTTTTTCTAGAAGTATACACAGCAATCTTCCAGGTTTCAATTGAGTCATTCAGAAAACGCCAGTCTAATTAGAATCACCTGTAAATAGAAACAGTATTCTCTTTATTTATCAGCTTCATACATATTCTGAGCTTTATAAACAGCAATTCTTAATGTTTGAAAGCACTTTCATTGGAAAAAAAACATCTAGAGTAACCGCAATTGTAAACTTCATCCTTACTCTCCTCACTTGAGAGTTTTTTACCTCTAATCTCAGTCATTGAACTAGGCCATAAAGATAGCACGGCTCTATTATACAGCATTTCAAGTGTTTCTTACATGTTTCTAGTCACTTCCCGGACTATCCTAGTGTATTTTAAGAGTTTTACCAAAATTAGACATTTTTCCAGAAGTAGATACATGAATCTTCAGGATGTAAACTTTGTCATTAAGAAAATGCCAGGCAATTCAGCCTCAATTGTAAATACAAACAGTATTCTCTTCATTGATCAGCCTCATACAGATACTCTGAGCTTTAAAAACAGAAATTCCTCATGTTGGAAGCACTTTCTTTGGAAAAACACCATCTAGAGTAGCCGGAATTGTAAACATTATCATTACTCTCTTCATTTGAGAGTTTTCTACCTCTAATCTCGGTGATTGAACTAGGCCATCAGGATAGAACGGCTCTATTTACCCGTATTTAAACTGTTTCTTACATGTCTCTAATCATTTCTGGGACTATCATTGTGTATTTTAAGAGTTTTACCAAAAGTAGACAGTTTTCCCAGAAGTATACACATGAATCTTCAAGAGTTAAATTGTGCCATTCAGAAAACCCCAGGCAATTCGGCCTCAGTTGTGAATATAAAAAGTATTCTCTTCATTTCTCAGCTTCATACCCATATTCTCAGCTTTTTAAACAGAAATTCTTAATGTGTGAAAGCACTTTCTTCGGAAATACATCATCTAAAGTAGCCAGAATGGTAAACATTATCTGTACTCTCGTCACCATGCAGCATTCTATCTCTAATCTCCGTGATTGAACATGAACATAAACATAGAACGGCTCTATGTACCAGCCTTTCAAGTGTTTCTTACAAGTTTCTAATCATTTCTCGGGACTATCATTGCGTATGTTAAGCGTTTTACCAAAAGTAGACAGTTTTTCTAGAAGTATACACAGCAATCTTCAAGGTTTCAATTGAGTCATTCAGAAAACGCCAGTCTAATCACAATCACCTGTAAATAGAAACAGTATTCTCTTTATTTATCAGCTTCCTACATATTCTGAGCTTTATAAACAGCAATTCTTAATGTTTGAAAGCACATTCTTCGGAAATATGTCATCTAAAGTAGCCAGAATGGTAAACATTATCTGTACTCTCGTCACTATGCAGCATTCTATCTCTAATATCCGTGATTGAATAAAAACATAAAGATAGAACGGCTCTATGTACCAGCCTTTCAAGTGTTTCTTACAAGTTTCTAATCATTTCTCGGGACTATCATTGCGTATGTTAAGCGTTTTACCAAAAGTAGACAGTTTTTCTAGAAGTATACACAGCAATCTTCAAGGTTTCAATTGAGTCATTCAGAAAACGCCAGTGTAATCACAATCACCTGTAAATAGAAACAGTATTCTCTTTATTTATCAGCTTCATACATATTCTGAGCTTTATAAACAGCAATTCTTAATGTTTGAAAGCACTTTCCTTGGAAAAACAACATCTAGAGTAGCCGCAACTGTAAACTTCATCCTTACTCTCCTCACTTGAGAGTTTTTTACCTCTAATCTCAGTCATTGAACTAGGCCATAAAGATAGCACGGCTCTATTATACAGCATTTCAAGTGTTTCTTAAATGTTTCTAGTCACTTCCCGGACTATCCTAGTGTATTTTAAGAGTTTTACCGAAATTAGACATTTTTCCAGAAGTAGATACATGAATCTTCAGGATGTAAACTTTGCCATTAAGAAAATGCCAGGCAATTCAGCCTCAATTGTAAATACAAACAGTATTCTCTTCATTGATCAGCCTCATACAGATACTCTGAGCTTTAAAAACAGAAATTCCTCATGTTGGAAGCACTTTCTTTGGAAAAACACCATCTAGAGTAGCCGGAATTGTAAACATTATCATTACTCTCTTCATTTGAGAGTCTTCTACCTCTAACCTCGGTGATTGATCTAGGCCATCAGGATAGAACGGCTCTATTTACCCGTATTTAAACTGTTTCTTACATGTCTCTAATCATTTCTGGGACTATCATTGTGTATTTTAAGAGTTTTACCAAAAGTAGACAGTTTTCCCAGAAGTATACACATGAATCTTCAAGAGTTAAATTGTGCCATTCAGAAAACGCCAGGCAATTCGGCCTCAGTTGTGAATATAAAAAGTATTCTCTTCATTTCTCAGCTTCATACCCATATTCTCAGCTTTTTAAACTGAAATTCTTAATGTTTGAAAGCACTTTCTTCGGAAATACATCATCTAAAGTAGCCAGAATGGTAAACATTATCTGTACTCTCGTCACCATGCAGCATTCTATCTCTAATCTCCGTGATTGAACATGAACATAAAGATAGAACGGCTCTATGTACCAGCATTTCAAGTGTTTCTTACATGTTTCTAATCATTTCTCGGGACTATCATGGTGTATGTTAAGCGTTTAACCAAAAGTAGACAGTTTTCCTAGAAGAATTCACAGGAATCTTCAAGGTTTCAAATGAGTCATTCAGAAAACGCCAGTCTAATCACAATCACCTGTAAATAGAAACAGTATTCTCTTTATTTATCAGCTTCCTACATATTCTGAGCTTTATAAACAGCAATTCTTAATGTTTGAAAGCACATTCTTCGGAAATATGTCATCTAAAGTAGCCAGAATGGTAAACATTATCTGTACTCTCGTCACTATGCAGCATTCTATCTCTAATATCCGTGATTGAACATAAACATAAAGATAGAACGGCTCTATGTACCAGCATTTCAACTGTTTCTTACATGTTTCTAGTCATTTCTCGCAACTATCATGGTGTATGTTAAGCGTTTTACCAAAAGTAGACAGTTTTTCTAGAAGTATACACAGCATTCTTCCAGGTTTCAATTGAGTCATTCAGAAAACGCCAGTCTAATTAGAATCACCTGTAAATAGAAACAGTATTCTCTTTATTTATCAGCTTCATACATATTCTGAGCTTTATAAACAGCAATTCTTAATGTTTGAAAGCACTTTCCTTGGAAAAACAACATCTAGAGTAGCCGCAATTGTAAACTTCATCCTTACTCTCCTCACTTGAGAGTTTTTTACCTCTAATCTCAGTCATTGAACTAGGCCATAAAGATAGCACGGCTCTATTATACAGCATTTCAAGTGTTTCTTAAATGTTTCTAGTCACTTCCCGGACTATCCTAGTGTATTTTAAGAGTTTTACCAAAATTAGACATTTTTCCAGAAGTAGATACATGAATCTTCAGGATGTAAACTTTGTCATTAAGAAAATGCCAGGCAATTCAGCCTCAATTGTAAATACAAACAGTATTCTCTTCATTGATCAGCCTCATACAGATACTCTGAGCTTTAAAAACAGAAATTCCTCATGTTGGAAGCACTTTCTTTGGAAAAACACCATCTAGAGTAGCCGGAATTGTAAACATTATCATTACTCTCTTCATTTGAGAGTTTTCTACCTCTAATCTCGGTGATTGAACTAGGCCATCAGGATAGAACGGCTCTATTTACCCGTATTTAAACTGTTTCTTACATGTCTCTAATCATTTCTGGGACTATCGTTGTGTATTTTAACAGTTTTACCAAAAGTAGACAGTTTTCCCAGAAGTATACACATGAATCTTCAAGAGTTAAATTGTGCCATTCAGAAAACGCCAGGCAATTCGGCCTCAGTTGTGAATATAAAAAGTATTCTCTTCATTTCTCAGCTTCATACCCATATTCTCAGCTTTTTAAACTGAAATTCTTAATGTTTGAAAGCACTTTCTTCGGAAATACATCATCTAAAGTAGCCAGAATGGTAAACATTATCTGTACTCTCGTCACCATGCAGCATTCTATCTCTAATCTCCGTGATTGAACATGAACATAAAGATAGAACGGCTCTATGTACCAGCATTTCAAGTGTTTCTTACATGTTTCTAATCATTTCTCGGGACTATCATGGTGTATGTTAAGCGTTTAACCAAAAGTAGACAGTTTTCCTAGAAGAATTCACAGGAATCTTCAAGGTTTCAAATGAGTCATTCAGAAAACGCCAGTCTAATCACAATCACCTGTAAATAGAAACAGTATTCTCTTTATTTATCAGCTTCCTACATATTCTGAGCTTTATAAACAGCAATTCTTAATGTTTGAAAGCACATTCTTCGGAAATATGTCATCTAAAGTAGCCAGAATGGTAAACATTATCTGTACTCTCGTCACTATGCAGCATTCTATCTCTAATATCCGTGATTGAACATAAACATAAAGATAGAACGGCTCTATGTACCAGCCTTTCAAGTGTTTCTTACAAGTTTCTAATCATTTCTCGGGACTATCATTGCGTATGTTAAGCGTTTTACCAAAAGTAGACAGTTTTTCTAGAAGTATACATAGCAATCTTCAAGGTTTCAATTGAGTCATTCAGAAAACGCCAGTCTAATCACAATCACCTGTAAATAGAAACAGTATTCTCTTTATTTATCAGCTTCCTACATATTCTGAGCTTTATAAACAGCAATTCTTAATGTTTTAAAGCACATTCTTCGGAAATATGTCATCTAAAGTAGCCAGAATGGTAAATATTATCTGTACTCTCGTCACTATGCAGCATTCTATGTCTAATATCCGTGATTGAACATAAACATAAAGATAGAACGGCTCTATGTACCAGCATTGCAAGTGTTTCTTACATGTTTCTAATCATTTCTCGGGACTATCATGGTGTATGTTAAGCGTTTAACCAAAAGTAGACAGTTTTCCTAGAAGAATACACAGGAATCTTCAAGGTTTCAAATGAGTCATTCAGAAAACGCCAGTCTAATCACAATCACCTGTAAATAGATACAGTATTCTCTTTATTTATCAGCTTCCTACATATTCTGAGCTTTATAAACAGCAATTCTTAATGTTTGAAAGCACATTCTTCGGAAATATGTCATCTAAAGTAGCCAGAATGGTAAACATTATCTGTACTCTCGTCACTATGCAGCATTCTATCTCTAATATCCGTGATTGAATAAAAACATAAAGATAGAACGGCTCTATGTACCAGCCTTTCAAGTGTTTCTTACAAGTTTCTAATCATTTCTCGGGACTATCATTGCGTATGTTAAGCGTTTTACCAAAAGTAGACAGTTTTTCTAGAAGTATACACAGCAATCTTCAAGGTTTCAATTGAGTCATTCAGAAAACGCCAGTCTAATCAGAATCACCTGTAAATAGAAACAGTATTCTCTTTATTTATCAGCTTCATACATATTCTGAGCTTTATAAACAGCAATTCTTAATGTTTGAAAGCACTTTCCTTGGAAAAACAACATCTAGAGTAGCCACAATTGTAAACTTCATCCTTACTCTCCTCACTTGAGAGTTTTTTACCTCTAATCTCAGTCATTGAACTAGGCCATAAAGATAGCACGGCTCTATTATACAGCATTTCAAGTGTTTCTTAAATGTTTCTAGTCACTTCCCGGACTATCCTAGTGTATTTTAAGAGTTTTACCAAAATTAGACATTTTTCCAGAAGTAGATACATGAATCTTCAGGATGTAAACTTTGCCATTAAGAAAATGCCAGGCAATTCAGCCTCAATTGTAAATACAAACAGTATTCTCTTCATTGATCAGCCTCATACAGATACTCTGAGCTTTAAAAACAGAAATTCCTCATGTTGGAAGCACTTTCTTTGGAAAAACACCATCTAGAGTAGCCGGAATTGTAAACATTATCATTACTCTCTTCATTTGAGAGTCTTCTACCTCTAAACTCGGTAATTGATCTAGGCCATCAGGATAGAACGGCTCTATTTACCCGTATTTAAACTGTTTCTTACATGTCTCTAATCATTTCTGGGACTATCATTGTGTATTTTAAGAGTTTTACCAAAAGTAGACAGTTTTCCCAGAAGTATACACATGAATCTTCAAGAGTTAAATTGTGCCATTCAGAAAACGCCAGGCAATTCGGCCTCAGTTGTGAATATAAAAAGTCATCTCTTTATTTCTCAGCTTCATACCCATATTCTCAGCTTTTTAAACGGAAATTCTTAATGTTTGAAAGCACTTTCTTCGGAAATACATCATCTAAAGTAGCCAGAACTGTAAACATTATCTGTACTCTCATCACTATGCAGCATTCTATCTCTAATCTCCATGATTGAACATGAACATAAAGATAGAACGGCTCTATGTACCAGCATTTCAACTGTTTCTTACATGTTTCTAGTCATTTCTCGCGACTATCATGGTGTATGTTAAGCGTTTTACCAAAAGTAGACAGTTTTTCTAGAAGTATACACAGCAATCTTCCAGGTTTCAATTGTGTCATTTAGAAAACGCCAGTCTAATTAGAATCACCTGTAAATAGAAACAGTATTCTCTTTATTTATCAGCTTCATACATATTCTGAGCTTTATAAACAGCAATTCTTAATGTTTGAAAGCACTTTCCTTGGAAAAAAAACATCTAGAGTAACCGCAATTGTAAACTTCATCCTTACTCTCCTCACTTGAGAGTTTTTTACCTCTAATCTCAGTCATTGAACTAGGCCATAAAGATAGCACGGCTCTATTATACAGCATTTCAAGTGTTTCTTACATGTTTCTAGTCACTTCCCGGACTATCCTAGTGTATTTTAAGAGTTTTACCAAAATTAGACATTTTTCCAGAAGTAGATACATGAATCTTCAGGATGTAAACTTTGTCATTAAGAAAATGCCAGGCAATTCAGCCTCAATTGTAAATACAAACAGTATTCTCTTCATTGATCAGCCTCATACAGATACTCTGAGCTTTAAAAACAGAAATTCCTCATGTTGGAAGCACTTTCTTTGGAAAAACACCATCTAGAGTAGCCGGAATTGTAAACATTATCATTACTCTCTTCATTTGAGAGTTTTCTACCTCTAATCTCGGTGATTGAACTAGGCCATCAGGATAGAACGGCTCTATTTACCCGTATTTAAACTGTTTCTTACATGTCTCTAATCATTTCTGGGACTATCATTGTGTATTTTAAGAGTTTTACCAAAAGTAGACAGTTTTCCCAGAAGTATACACATGAATCTTCAAGAGTTAAATTGTGCCATTCAGAAAACCCCAGGCAATTCGGCCTCAGTTGTGAATATAAAAAGTATTCTCTTCATTTCTCAGCTTCATACCCATATTCTCAGCTTTTTAAACAGAAATTCTTAATGTGTGAAAGCACTTTCTTCGGAAATACATCATCTAAAGTAGCCAGAATGGTAAACATTATCTGTACTCTCGTCACCATGCAGCATTCTATCTCTAATCTCCGTGATTGAACATGAACATAAACATAGAACGGCTCTATGTACCAGCCTTTCAAGTGTTTCTTACAAGTTTCTAATCATTTCTCGGGACTATCATGGTGTATGTTAAGCGTTTAACCAAAAGTAGACAGTTTTCCTAGAAGAATTCACAGGAATCTTCAAGGTTTCAAATGAGTCATTCAGAAAACGCCAGTCTAATCACAATCACCTGTAAATAGAAACAGTATTCTCTTTATTTATCAGCTTCCTACATATTCTGAGCTTTATAAACAGCAATTCTTAATGTTTGAAAGCACATTCTTCGGAAATATGTCAGCTAAAGTAGCCAGAATGGTAAACATTATCTGTACTCTCGTCACTATGCAGCATTCTATCTCTAATATCCGTGATTGAACATAAACATAAAGATAGAACGGCTCTATGTACCAGCCTTTCAAGTGTTTCTTACAAGTTTCTAATCATTTCTCGGGACTATCATGGTGTATGTTAAGCGTTTAACAAAAAGTAGACAGTTTTCCTAGAAGAATACACAGGAATCTTCAAGGTTTCAAATGAGTCATTCAGAAAACGCCAGTCTAATCACAATCACCTGTAAATAGAAACAGTATTCTCTTTATTTATCAGCTTCCTACATATTCTGAGCTTTATAAACAGCAATTCTTAATGTTTGAAAGCACATTCTTCGGAAATATGTCATCTAAAGTAGCCAGAATGGTAAACATTATCTGTACTCTCGTCACTATGCAGCATTCTATCTCTAATATCCGTGATTGAATAAAAACATAAAGATAGAACGGCTCTATGTACCAGCCTTTCAAGTGTTTCTTACAAGTTTCTAATCATTTCTCGGGACTATCATTGCGTATGTTAAGCGTTTTACCAAAAGTAGACAGTTTTTCTAGAAGTATACACAGCAATCTTCAAGGTTTCAATTGAGTCATTCAGAAAACGCCAGTCTAATCAGAATCACCTGTAAATAGAAACAGTATTCTCTTTATTTATCAGCTTCATACATATTCTGAGCTTTATAAACAGCAATTCTTAATGTTTGAAAGCACTTTCCTTGGAAAAACAACATCTAGAGTAGCCGCAATTGTAAACTTCATCCTTACTCTCCTCACTTGAGAGTTTTTTACCTCTAATCTCAGTCATTGAACTAGGCCATAAAGATATCACGGCTCTATTATACAGCATTTCAAGTGTTTCTTAAATGTTTCTAGTCACTTCCCGGACTATCCTAGTGTATTTTAAGAGTTTTACCAAAATTAGACATTTTTCCAGAAGTAGATACATGAATCTTCAGGATGTAAACTTTGCCATTAAGAAAATGCCAGGCAATTCAGCCTCAATTGTAAATACAAACAGTATTCTCTTCATTGATCAGCCTCATACAGATACTCTGAGCTTTAAAAACAGAAATTCCTCATGTTGGAAGCACTTTCTTTGGAAAAACACCATCTAGAGTAGCCGGAATTGTAAACATTATCATTACTCTCTTCATTTGAGAGTCTTCTACCTCTAACCTCGGTGATTGATCTAGGCCATCAGGATAGAACGGCTCTATTTACCCGTATTTAAACTGTTTCTTACATGTCTCTAATCATTTCTGGGACTATCATTGTGTATTTTAAGAGTTTTACCAAAAGTAGACAGTTTTCCCAGAAGTATACACATGAATCTTCAAGAGTTAAATTGTGCCATTCAGAAAACGCCAGGCAATTCGGCCTCAGTTGTGAATATAAAAAGTAATCTCTTTATTTCTCACCTTCATACCCATATTCTCAGCTTTTTAAATGGAAATTCTTAATGTTTGAAAGCACTTTCTTCGGAAATACATCATCTAAAGTAGCCAGAACTGTAAACATTATCTGTACTCTCATCACTATGCAGCATTCTATCTCTAATCTCCGTGATTGAACATGAACATAAAGATAGAACGGCTCTATGTACCAGCATTTCAACTGGTTCTTACATGTTTCTAGTCATTTCTCGCGACTATCATGGTGTATGTTAAGCGTTTTACCAAAAGTAGACAGTTTTTCTAGAAGTATACACAGCAATCTTCCAGGTTTCAATTGAGTCATTCAGAAAACGCCAGTCTAATTAGAATCACCTGTAAATAGAAACAGTATTCTCTTTATTTATCAGCTTCATACATATTCTGAGCTTTATAAACAGCAATTCTTAATGTTTGAAAGCACTTTCCTTGGAAAAACAACATCTAGAGTAGCCGCAATTGTAAACTTCATCCTTACTCTCCTCACTTGAGAGTTTTTTACCTCTAATCTCAGTCATTGAACTAGGCCATAAAGATAGCACGGCTCTATTATACAGCATTTCAAGTGTTTCTTACATGTTTCTAGTCACTTCCCGGACTATCCTAGTGTATTTTAAGAGTTTTACCAAAATTAGACATTTTTCCAGAAGTAGATACATGAATCTTCAGGATGTAAACTTTGTCATTAAGAAAATGCCAGGCAATTCAGCCTCAATTGTAAATACAAACAGTATTCTCTTCATTGATCAGCCTCATACACATACTCTGAGCTTTAAAAACAGAAATTCCTCATGTTGGAAGCACTTTCTTTGGAAAAACACCATCTAGAGTAGCCGGAATTGTAAACATTATCATTACTCTCTTCATTTGAGAGTTTTCTACCTCTAATCTCGGTGATTGAACTAGGCCATCAGGATAGAACGGCTCTATTTACCCGTATTTAAACTGTTTCTTACATGTCTCTAATCATTTCTGGGACTATCATTGTGTGTTTTAAGAGTTTTACCAAAAGTAGACAGTTTTCCCAGAAGTATACACATGAATCTTCAAGAGTTAAATTGTGCCATTCAGAAAACGCCAGGCAATTCGGCCTCAGTTGTGAATATAAAAAGTATTCTCTTCATTTCTCAGCTTCATACCCATATTCTCAGCTTTTTAAACAGAAATTCTTAATGTTTGAAAGCACTTTCTTCGGAAATACATCATCTAAAGTAGCCAGAATGGTAAACATTATCTGTACTCTCGTCACCATGCAGCATTCTATCTCTAATCTCCGTGATTGAACATGAACATAAAGAAAGAACGGCTCTATGTACCAGCATTTCAAGTGTTTCTTACATGTTTCTAATCATTTCTCGGGACTATCATGGTGTATGTTAAGCGTTTAACCAAAAGTAGACAGTTTTCCTAGAAGAATTCACAGGAATCTTCAAGGTTTCAAATGAGTCATTCAGAAAACGCCAGTCTAATCACAATCACCTGTAAATAGAAACAGTATTCTCTTTATTTATCAGCTTCCTACATATTCTGAGCTTTATAAACAGCAATTCTTAATGTTTGAAAGCACATTCTTCGGAAATATGTCATCTAAAGTAGCCAGAATGGTAAACATTATCTGTACTCTCGTCACTATGCAGCATTCTATCTCTAATATCCGTGATTGAACATAAACATAAAGATAGAACGGCTCTATGTACCAGCCTTTCAAGTGTTTCTTACAAGTTTCTAATCATTTCTCGGGACTATCATTGCGTATGTTAAGCGTTTTACCAAAAGTAGACAGTTTTTCTAGAAGTATACACAGCAATCTTCAAGGTTTCAATTGAGTCATTCAGAAAACGCCAGTCTAATCACAATAACCTGTAAATAGAAACAGTATTCTCTTTATTTATCAGCTTCCTACATATTCTGAGCTTTATAAACAGCAATTCTTAATGTTTTAAAGCACATTCTTCGGAAATATGTCATCTAAAGTAGCCAGAATGGTAAATATTATCTGTACTCTCGTCACTCTGCAGCATTCTATGTCTAATATCCGTGATTGAACATAAACATAAAGATAGAACGGCTCTATGTACCAGCATTTCAAGTGTTTCTTACATGTTTCTAATCATTTCTCGGGACTATCATGGTGTATGTTAAGCGTTTAACCAAAAGTAGACAGTTTTCCTAGAAGAATACACAGGAATCTTCAAGGTTTCAAATGAGTCATTCAGAAAACGCCAGTCTAATCACAATCACCTGTAAATAGAAACAGTATTCTCTTTATTTATCAGCTTCCTACATATTCTGAGCTTTATAAACAGCAATTCTTAATGTTTGAAAGCACATTCTTCGGAAATATGTCATCTAAAGTAGCCAGAATGGTAAACATTATCTGTACTCTCGTCACTATGCAGCATTCTATCTCTAATATCCGTGATTGAATAAAAACATAAAGATAGAACGGCTCTATGTACCAGCCTTTCAAGTGTTTCTTACAAGTTTCTAATCATTTCTCGGGACTATCATTGCGTATGTTAAGCGTTTTACCAAAAGTAGACAGTTTTTCTAGAAGTATACACAGCAATCTTCAAGGTTTCAATTGAGTCATTCAGAAAACGCCAGTCTAATCAGAATCACCTGTAAATAGAAACAGTATTCTCTTTATTTATCAGCTTCATACATATTCTGAGCTTTATAAACAGCAATTCTTAATGTTTGAAAGCACTTTCCTTGGAAAAACAACATCTAGAGTAGCCGCAATTGTAAACTTCATCCTTACTCTCCTCACTTGAGAGTTTTTTACCTCTAATCTCAGTCATTGAACTAGGCCATAAAGATAGCACGGCTCTATTATACAGCATTTCAAGTGTTTCTTAAATGTTTCTAGTCACTTCCCGGACTATCCTAGTGTATTTTAAGAGTTTTACCAAAATTAGACATTTTTCCAGAAGTAGATACATGAATCTTCAGGATGTAAACTTTGCCATTAAGAAAATGCCAGGCAATTCAGCCTCAATTGTAAATACAAACAGTATTCTCTTCATTGATCAGCCTCATACACATACTCTGAGCTTTAAAAACAGAAATTCCTCATGTTGGAAGCACTTTCTTTGGAAAAACACCATCTAGAGTAGCCGGAATTGTAAACATTATCATTACTCTCTTCATTTGAGAGTCTTCTACCTCTAACCTCGGTGATTGATCTAGGCCATCAGGATAGAACGGCTCTATTTACCCGTATTTAAACTGTTTCTTACATGTCTCTAATCATTTCTGGGACTATCATTGTGTATTTTAAGAGTTTTACCAAAAGTAGACAGTTTTCCCAGAAGTATACACATGAATCTTCAAGAGTTAAATTGTGCCATTCAGAAAACGCCAGGCAATTCGGCCTCAGTTGTGAATATAAAAAGTAATCTCTTTATTTCTCACCTTCATACCCATATTCTCAGCTTTTTAAATGGAAATTCTTAATGTTTGAAAGCACTTTCTTCGGAAATACATCATCTAAAGTAGCCAGAACTGTAAACATTATCTGTACTCTCATCACTATGCAGCATTCTATCTCTAATCTCCGTGATTGAACATGAACATAAAGATAGAACGGCTCTATGTACCAGCATTTCAACTGGTTCTTACATGTTTCTAGTCATTTCTCGCGACTATCATGGTGTATGTTAAGCGTTTTACCAAAAGTAGACAGTTTTTCTAGAAGTATACACAGCAATCTTCCAGGTTTCAATTGAGTCATTCAGAAAACGCCAGTCTAATTAGAATCACCTGTAAATAGAAACAGTATTCTCTTTATTTATCAGCTTCATACATATTCTGAGCTTTATAAACAGCAATTCTTAATGTTTGAAAGCACTTTCCTTGGAAAAACAACATCTAGAGTAGCCGCAATTGTAAACTTCATCCTTACTCTCCTCACTTGAGAGTTTTTTACCTCTAATCTCAGTCATTGAACTAGGCCATAAAGATAGCACGGCTCTATTATACAGCATTTCAAGTGTTTCTTACATGTTTCTAGTCACTTCCGGGACTATCCTAGTGTATTTTAAGAGTTTTACCAAAATTAGACATTTTTCCAGAAGTAGATACATGAATCTTCAGGATGTAAACTTTGTCATTAAGAAAATGCCAGGCAATTCAGCCTCAATTGTAAATACAAACAGTATTCTCTTCATTGATCAGCCTCATACACATACTCTGAGCTTTAAAAACAGAAATTCCTCATGTTGGAAGCACTTTCTTTTGAAAAACACCATCTAGAGTAGCCGGAATTGTAAACATTATCATTACTCTCTTCATTTGAGAGTTTTCTACCTCTAATCTCGGTGATTGAACTAGGCCATCAGGATAGAACGGCTCTATTTACCCGTATTTAAACTGTTTCTTACATGTCTCTAATCATTTCTGGGACTATCTTTGTGTGTTTTAAGAGTTTTACCAAAAGTAGACAGTTTTCCCAGAAGTATACACATGAATCTTCAAGAGTTAAATTGTGCCATTCAGAAAACGCCAGGCAATTCGGCCTCAGTTGTGAATATAAAAAGTATTCTCTTCATTTCTCAGCTTCATACCCATATTCTCAGCTTTTTAAACAGAAATTCTTAATGTTTGAAAGCACTTTCTTCGGAAATACATCATCTAAAGTAGCCAGAATGGTAAACATTATCTGTACTCTCGTCACCATGCAGCATTCTATCTCTAATCTCCGTGATTGAACATGAACATAAAGAAAGAACAGCTCTATGTACCAGCATTTCAAGTGTTTCTTACATGTTTCTAATCATTTCTCGGGACTATCATGGTGTATGTTAAGCGTTTAACCAAAAGTAGACAGTTTTCCTAGAAGAATTCACAGGAATCTTCAAGGTTTCAAATGAGTCATTCAGAAAACGCCAGTCTAATCACAATCACCTGTAAATAGAAACAGTATTCTCTTTATTTATCAGCTTCCTACATATTCTGAGCTTTATAAACAGCAATTCTTAATGTTTGAAAGCACATTCTTCGGAAATATGTCATCTAAAGTAGCCAGAATGGTAAACATTATCTGTACTCTCGTCACTATGCAGCATTCTATCTCTAATATCCGTGATTGAACATAAACATAAAGATAGAACGGCTCTATGTACCAGCATTTCAAGTGTTTCTTACATGTTTCTAATCATTTCTCGGGACTACCATGGTGTATGTTAAGCGTTTAACCAAAAGTAGACAGTTTTCCTAGAAGAATACACAGGAATCTTCAAGGTTTCAAATGAGTCATTCAGAAAACGCCAGTCTAATCACAATCACCTGTAAATAGAAACAGTATTCTCTTTATTTATCAGCTTCCTACATATTCTGAGCTTTATAAACAGCAATTCTTAATGTTTGAAAGCACATTCTTCGGAAATATGTCATCTAAAGTAGCCAGAATGGTAAACATTATCTGTACTCTCGTCACTATGCAGCATTCTATCTCTAATATCCGTGATTGAATAAAAACATAAAGATAGAACGGCTCTATGTACCAGCCTTTCAAGTGTTTCTTACAAGTTTCTAATCATTTCTCGGGACTATCATTGCGTATGTTAAGCGTTTTACCAAAAGTAGACAGTTTTTCTAGAAGTATACACAGCAATCTTCAAGGTTTCAATTGAGTCATTCAGAAAACGCCAGTCTAATCAGAATCACCTGTAAATAGAAACAGTATTCTCTTTATTTATCAGCTTCATACATATTCTGAGCTTTATAAACAGCAATTCTTAATGTTTGAAAGCACTTTCCTTGGAAAAACAACATCTAGGGTAGCCGCAATTGTAAACTTCATCCTTACTCTCCTCACTTGAGAGTTTTTTACCTCTAATCTCAGTCATTGAACTAGGCCATAAAGATAGCACGGCTCTATTATACAGCATTTTGAAGTGTTTCTTACATGTTTCTAGTCACTTCCCGGACTATCCTAGTGTATTTTAAGAGTTTTACCAAAATTAGACATTTTTCCAGAAGTAGATACATGAATCTTCAGGATGTAAACTTTGTCAATAAGAAAATGCCAGGCAATTCAGCCTCAATTGTAAATACAAACAGTATTCTCTTCATTGATCAGCCTCATACACATACTCTGAGCTTTAAAAACAGAAATTCCTCATGTTGGAAGCACTTTCTTTGGAAAAACACCATCTAGAGTAGCCGGAATTGTAAACATTATCATTACTCTCTTCATTTGAGAGTTTTCTACCTCTAATCTCGGTGATTGAAATAGGCCATCAGGATAGAACGGCTCTATTTACCCGTATTTAAACTGTTTCTTACATGTCTCTAATCATTTCTGGGACTATCATTGTGTGTTTTAAGAGTTTTACCAAAAGTAGACAGTTTTCCCAGAAGTATACACATGAATCTTCAAGAGTTAAATTGTGCCATTCAGAAAACGCCAGGCAATTCGGCCTCAGTTGTGAATATAAAAAGTATTCTCTTCATTTCTCAGCTTCATACCCATATTCTCAGCTTTTTAAACAGAAATTCTTAATGTTTGAAAGCACTTTCTTCGGAAATACATCATCTAAAGTAGCCAGAATGGTAAACATTATCTGTACTCTCGTCACCATGCAGCATTCTATCTCTAATCTCCGTGATTGAACATGAACATAAAGAAAGAACGGCTCTATGTACCAGCATTTCAAGTGTTTCTTACATGTTTCTAATCATTTCTCGGGACTATCATGGTGTATGTTAATCGTTTAACCAAAAGTAGACAGTTTTCCTAGAAGAATACACAGGAATCTTCAAGGTTTCAAATGAGTCATTCAGAAAACGCCAGTCTAATCACAATCACCTGTAAATAGAAACAGTATTCTCTTTATTTATCAGCTTCCTACATATTCTGAGCTTTATAAACAGCAATTCTTAATGTTTGAAAGCACATTCTTCGGAAATATGTCATCTAAAGTAGCCAGAATGGTAAACATTATCTGTACTCTCGTCACTATGCAGCATTCTATCTCTAATATCCGTGATTGAACGTAAACATAAAGATAGAACCGCTCTATGTACCAGCCTTTCAAGTGTTTCTTACAAGTTTCTAATCATTTCTCGGGACTATCATTGCGTATGTTAAGCGTTTTACCAAAAGTAGACAGTTTTTCTAGAAGTATACACAGCAATCTTCCAGGTTTCAATTGAGTCATTCAGAAAACGCCAGTGTAATTAGAATCACCTGTAAATAGAAACAGTATTCTCTTTATCAGCTTCCTACATATTCTGAGCTTTATAAACAGCAATTCTTAATGTTTGAAAGCACATTCTTCGGAAATATGTCAGCTAAAGTAGCCAGAATGGTAAACATTATCTGTACTCTCGTCACTATGCAGCATTCTATCTCTAATATCCGTGATTGAACATAAACATAAAGATAGAACGGCTCTATGTACCAGCCTTTCAAGTGTTTCTTACAAGTTTCTAATCATTTCTCGGGACTATCATTGCGTATGTTAAGCGTTTAACCAAAAGTAGACAGTTTTTCTAGAAGTATACACAGCAATCTTCCAGGTTTCAATTGAGTCATTCAGAAAACGCCAGTGTAATTAGAATCACCTGTAAATAGAAACAGTATTCTCTTTATTTATCAGCTTCATACATATTCTGAGCTTTATAAACAGCAATTCTTAATGTTTGAAAGCACTTTCCTTGGAAAAACAACATCTAGAGTAGCCGCAATTGTAAACTTCATCCTTACTCTCCTCACTTGAGAGTTTTTTACCTCTAATCTCAGTCATTGAACTAGGCCATAAAGATAGCACGGCTCTATTATACAGCATTTCAAGTGTTTCTTACATGTTTCTAGTCACTTCCCGGACTATCCTAGTGTATTTTAAGAGATTTACCAAAATTAGACATTTTTCCAGAAGTAGATACATGAATCTTCAGGATGTAAACTTTGTCATTAAGAAAATGCCAGGCAATTCAGCCTCAATTGTAAATACAAACAGTATTCTCTTCATTGATCAGCCTCATACACATACTCTGAGCTTTAAAAACAGAAATTCCTCATGTTGGAAGCACTTTCTTTGGAAAAACACCATCTAGAGTAGCCGGAATTGTAAACATTATCATTACTCTCTTCATTTGAGAGTTTTCTACCTCTAATCTCGGTGATTGAACTAGGCCATCAGGATAGAACGGCTCTATTTACCCGTATTTAAACTGTTTCTTCCATGTCTCTAATCATTTCTGGGACTATCATTGTGTATTTTAAGAGTTTTACCAAAAGTAGACAGTTTTCCCAGAAGTATACACATGAATCTTCAAGAGTTAAATTGTGCCATTCAGAAAACGCCAGGCAATTCGGCCTCAGTTGTGAATATAAAAAGTATTCTCTTCATTTCTCAGCTTCATACCCATATTCTCAGCTTTTTAAACTGAAATTCTTAATATTTGAAAGCACTTTCTTCGGAAATACATCATCTAAAGTAGCCAGAACGGTAAACATTATCTGTACTCTCGTCACCATGCAGCATTCTATCTCTAATCTCCGTGATTGAACATGAACATAAAGATAGAACGGCTCTATGTACCAGCATTTCAAGTGTTTCTTACATGTTTCTAATCATTTCTCGGGACTATCATGGTGTATGTTAAGCGTTTAACCAAAAGTAGACAGTTTTCCTAGAAGAATTCACAGGAATCTTCAAGGTTTCAAATGAGTCATTCAGAAAACGCCAGTCTAATCACAATCACCTGTAAATAGAAACAGTATTCTCTTTATTTATCAGCTTCCTACATATTCTGAGCTTTATAAACAGCAATTCTTAATGTTTGAAAGCACATTCTTCGGAAATATGTCATCTAAAGTAGCCAGAATGGTAAACATTATCTGTACTCTCGTCACTATGCAGCATTCTATCTCTAATATCCGTGATTGAATAAAAACATAAAGATAGAACGGCTCTATGTACCAGCCTTTCAAGTGTTTCTTACAAGTTTCTAATCATTTCTCGGGACTATCATTGCGTATGTTAAGCGTTTTACCAAAAGTAGACAGTTTTTCTAGAAGTATACACAGCAATCTTCAAGGTTTCAATTGAGTCATTCAGAAAACGCCAGTCTAATCAGAATCACCTGTAAATAGAAACAGTATTCTCTTTATTTATCAGCTTCATACATATTCTGAGCTTTATAAACAGCAATTCTTAATGTTTGAAAGCACTTTCCTTGGAAAAACAACATCTAGAGTAGCCGCAATTGTAAACTTCATCCTTACTCTCCTCACTTGAGAGTTTTTTACCTCTAATCTCAGTCATTGAACTAGGCCATAAAGATAGCACGGCTCTATTATACAGCATTTCAAGTGTTTCTTAAATGTTTCTAGTCACTTCCCGGACTATCCTAGTGTATTTTAAGAGTTTTACCAAAATTAGACATTTTTCCAGAAGTAGATACATGAATCTTCAGGATGTAAACTTTGCCATTAAGAAAATGCCAGGCAATTCAGCCTCAATTGTAAATACAAACAGTATTCTCTTCATTGATCAGCCTCATACACATACTCTGAGCTTTAAAAACAGAAATTCCTCATGTTGGAAGCACTTTCTTTGGAAAAACACCATCTAGAGTAGCCGGAATTGTAAACATTATCATTACTCTCTTCATTTGAGAGTTTTCTACCTCTAATCTCGGTGATTGAACTAGGCCATCAGGATAGAACGGCTCTATTTACCCGTATTTAAACTGTTTCTTACATGTCTCTAATCATTTCTGGGACTATCATTGTGTATTTTAAGAGTTTTACCAAAAGTAGACAGTTTTCCCAGAAGTATACACATGAATCTTCAAGAGTTAAATTGTGCCATTCAGAAAACGCCAGGCAATTCGGCCTCAGTTGTGAATATAAAAAGTATTCTCTTCATTTCTCAGCTTCATACCCATATTCTCAGCTTTTTAAACTGAAATTCTTAATGTTTGAAAGCACTTTCTTCGGAAATACATCATCTAAAGTAGCCAGAATGGTAAACATTATCTGTACTCTCGTCACCATGCAGCATTCTATCTCTAATCTCCGTGATTGAACATGAACATAAAGATAGAACGGCTCTATGTACCAGCATTTCAAGTGTTTCTTACATGTTTCTAATCATTTCTCGGGACTATCATGGTGTATGTTAAGCGTTTAACCAAAAGTAGACAGTTTTCCTAGAAGAATTCACAGGAATCTTCAAGGTTTCAAATGAGTCATTCAGAAAACGCCAGTCTAATCACAATCACCTGTAAATAGAAACAGTATTCTCTTTATTTATCAGCTTCCTACATATTCTGAGCTTTATAAACAGCAATTCTTAATGTTTGAAAGCACATTCTTCGGAAATATGTCAGCTAAAGTAGCCAGAATGGTAAACATTATCTGTACTCTCGTCACTATGCAGCATTCTATCTCTAATATCCGTGATTGAACATAAACATAAAGATAGAACGGCTCTATGTACCAGCCTTTCAAGTGTTTCTTACAAGTTTCTAATCATTTCTCGGGACTATCATTGCGTATGTTAAGCGTTTAACCAAAAGTAGACAGTTTTTCTAGAAGTATACACAGCAATCTTCAAGGTTTCAATTGAGTCATTCAGAAAACGCCAGTCTAATCAGAATCACCTGTAAATAGAAACAGTATTCTCTTTATTTATCAGCTTCATACATATTCTGAGCTTTATAAACAGCAATTCTTAATGTTTGAAAGCACTTTCCTTGGAAAAACAACATCTAGAGTAGCCGCAATTGTAAACTTCATCCTTACTCTCCTCACTTGAGAGTTTTTTACCTCTAATCTCAGTCATTGAACTAGGCCATAGAGATAGCACGGCTCTATTATACAGCATTTCAAGTGTTTCTTAAATGTTTCTAGTCACTTCCCGGACTATCCTAGTGTATTTTAAGAGATTTACCAAAATTAGACATTTTTCCAGAAGTAGATACATGAATCTTCAGGATGTAAACTTTGTCATTAAGAAAATGCCAGGCAATTCAGCCTCAATTGTAAATACAAACAGTATTCTCTTCATTGATCAGCCTCATACACATACTCTGAGCTTTAAAAACAGAAATTCCTCATGTTGGAAGCACTTTCTTTGGAAAAACACCATCTAGAGTAGCCGGAATTGTAAACATTATCATTACTTTCTTCATTTGAGAGTCTTCTACCTCTAATCTCGGTGATTGATCTAGGCCATCAGGATAGAACGGCTCTATTTACCCGTATTTAAACTGTTTCTTACATGTCTCTAATCATTTCTGGGACTATCATTGTGTATTTTAAGAGTTTTACCAAAAGTAGACAGTTTTCCCAGAAGTATACACATGAATCTTCAAGAGTTAAATTGTGCCATTCAGAAAACGCCAGGCAATTCGCGTCAGTTGTGAATATAAAAAGTAACCTCTTTATTTCTCAGCTTCATACCCATATTCTCAGCTTTTTAAACAGAAATTCTTAATGTTTGAAAGCACTTTCTTCGGAAATACATCATCTAAAGTAGCCAGAACTGTAAACATTATCTGTACTCTCATCACTATGCAGCATTCTATCTCTAATCTCCATGATTGAACATGAACATAAAGATAGAACGGCTCTATGTACCAGCATTTCAACTGTTTCTTACATGTTTCTAGTCATTTCTCGCGACTATCATGGTGTATGTTAAGCGTTTTACCAAAAGTAGACAGTTTTTCTAGAAGTATACACAGCAATCTTCCAGGTTTCAATTGAGTCATTCAGAAAACGCCAGTGTAATTAGAATCACCTGTAAATAGAAACAGTATTCTCTTTATTTATCAGCTTCATACATATTCTGAGCTTTATAAACAGCAATTCTTAATGTTTGAAAGCACTTTCCTTGGAAAAACAACATCTAGAGTAGCCGCAATTGTAAACTTCATCCTTACTCTCCTCACTTGAGAGTTTTTTACCTCTAATCTCAGTCATTGAACTAGGCCATAAAGATAGCACGGCTCTATTATACAGCATTTCAAGTGTTTCTTACATGTTTCTAGTCACTTCCCGGACTATCCTAGTGTATTTTAAGAGATTTACCAAAATTAGACATTTTTCCAGAAGTAGATACATGAATCTTCAGGATGTAAACTTTGTCATTAAGAAAATGCCAGGCAATTCAGCCTCAATTGTAAATACAAACAGTATTCTCTTCATTGATCAGCCTCATACACATACTCTGAGCTTTAAAAACAGAAATTCCTCATGTTGGAAGCACTTTCTTTGGAAAAACACCATCTAGAGTAGCCGGAATTGTAAACATTATCATTACTCTCTTCATTTGAGAGTTTTCTACCTCTAATCTCGGTGATTGAACTAGGCCATCAGGATAGAACGGCTCTATTTACCCGTATTTAAACTGTTTCTTACATGTCTCTAATCATTTCTGGGACTATCATTGTGTATTTTAACAGTTTTACCAAAAGTAGACAGTTTTCCCAGAAGTATACACATGAATCTTCAAGAGTTAAATTGTGCCATTCAGAAAACGCCAGGCAATTCGGCCTCAGTTGTGAATATAAAAAGTATTCTCTTCATTTCTCAGCTTCATACCCATATTCTCAGCTTTTTAAACTGAAATTCTTAATGTTTGAAAGCACTTTCTTCGGAAATACATCATCTAAAGTAGCCAGAATGGTAAACATTATTTGTACTCTCGTCACCATGCAGCATTCTATCTCTAATCTCCGTGATTGAACATGAACATAAAGATAGAACGGCTCTATGTACCAGCATTTCAAGTGTTTCTTACATGTTTCTAATCATTTCTCGGGACTATCATGGTGTATGTTAAGCGTTTAACCAAAAGTAGACAGTTTTCCTAGAAGAATTCACAGGAATCTTCAAGGTTTCAAATGAGTCATTCAGAAAACGCCAGTCTAATCACAATCACCTGTAAATAGAAACAGTATTCTCTTTATTTATCAGCTTCCTACATATTCTGAGCTTTATAAACAGCAATTCTTAATGTTTGAAAGCACATTCTTCGGAAATATGTCAGCTAAAGTAGCCAGAATGGTAAACATTATCTGTACTCTCGTCACTATGCAGCATTCTATCTCTAATATCCGTGATTGAACATAAACATAAAGATAGAACGGCCCTATGTACCAGCCTTTCAAGTGTTTCTTACAAGTTTCTAATCATTTCTCGGGACTATCATGGTGTATGTTAAGCGTTTAACAAAAAGTAGACAGTTTTCCTAGAAGAATACACAGGAATCTTCAAGGTTTCAAATGAGTCATTCAGAAAACGCCAGTCTAATCACAATCACCTGTAAATAGAAACAGTATTCTCTTTATTTATCAGCTTCCTACATATTCTGAGCTTTATAAACAGCAATTCTTAATGTTTGAAAGCACATTCTTCGGAAATATGTCATCTAAAGTAGCCAGAATGGGAATCATTATCTGTACTCTCGTCACTATGCAGCATTCTATCTCTAATATCCGTGATTGAATAAAAACATAAAGATAGAACGGCTCTATGTACCAGCCTTTCAAGTGTTTCTTACAAGTTTCTAATCATTTCTCGGGACTATCATTGCGTATGTTAAGCGTTTTACCAAAAGTAGACAGTTTTCCCAGAAGTATACACATGAATCTTCAAGAGTTAAATTGTGCCATTCAGAAAACGCCAGGCAATTCGGCCTCAGTTGTGAATATAAAAAGTAATCTCTTTATTTCTCAGCTTCATACCCATATTCTCAGCTTTTTAAATGGAAATTCTTAATGTTTGAAATCACTTTATTCAGAAATACATAATCTAAAGTAGCCAGAATGGTAAACATTATCTGTACTCTCATCACTATGCAGCATTCTATCTCTAATCTCCGTGATTGAACATGAACATAAAGAAAGAACGGCTCTATGTACCAGCATTTCAACTGTTTCTTACATGTTTCTAGTCATTTCTCGCGACTATCATGGTGTATGTTAAGCGTTTTACCAAAAGTAGACAGTTTTCCTAGAAGTATACAGAGGAATCTTCAAGGTTTCAAATGAGTCATTCAGAAAACGCCAGTCTAATCAGAATCATGCGTAAATAGAAACAGTATTCTCTTTATTTATCAGCTTCCTACATATTCTGAGCTTTATAAACAGCAATTCTTAATGTTTGAAAGCACATTCTTGGGAAATATGTCATCTAAAGTAGCCAGAATGGTAAACATTATCTGTACTCTCGTCACTATGCAGCATTCTATCTCTAATATCCGTGATTGAACATAAACATAAAGATAGAACGGCTCTATGTACCAGCCTTTCAAGTGTTTCTTACAAGTTTCTAATCATTTCTCGGGACTATCATTGCGTATGTTAAGCGTTTAACCAAAAGTAGACAGTTTTTCTAGAAGTATACACAGCAATCTTCAAGGTTTCAATTGAGTCATTCAGAAAACGCCAGTCTAATCAGAATCACCTGTAAATAGAAACAGTATTCTCTTTATTTATCAGCTTCATACATATTCTGAGCTTTATAAACAGCAATTCTTAATGTTTGAAAGCACTTTCCTTGGAAAAACAACATCTAGAGTAGCCGCAATTGTAAACTTCATCCTTACTCTCCTCACTTGAGAGTTTTTTACCTCTAATCTCAGTCATTGAACTAGGCCATAAAGATAGCACGGCTCTATTATACAGCATTTCAAGTGTTTCTTAAATGTTTCTAGTCACTTCCCGGACTATCCTAGTGTATTTTAAGAGATTTACCAAAATTAGACATTTTTCCAGAAGTAGATACATGAATCTTCAGGATGTAAACTTTGTCATTAAGAAAATGCCAGGCAATTCAGCCTCAATTGTAAATACAAACAGTATTCTCTTCATTGATCAGCCTCATACACATACTCTGAGCTTTAAAAACAGAAATTCCTCATGTTGGAAGCACTTTCTTTGGAAAAACACCATCTAGAGTAGCCGGAATTGTAAACATTATCATTACTCTCTTCATTTGAGAGTCTTCTACCTCTAATCTCGGTGATTGATCTAGGCCATCAGGATAGAACGGCTCTATTTACCCGTATTTAAACTGTTTCTTACATGTCTCTAATCATTTCTGGGACTATCATTGTGTATTTTAAGAGTTTTACCAAAAGTAGACAGTTTTCCCATAAGTATACACATGAATCTTCAAGAGTTAAATTGTGCCATTCAGAAAACGCCAGGCAATTCGCGTCAGTTGTGAATATAAAAAGTAACCTCTTCATTTCTCAGCTTCATACCCATATTCTCAGCTTTTTAAACGGAAATTCTTAATGTTTGAAAGCACTTTCTTCGGAAATACATCATCTAAAGTAGCCAGAACTGTAAACATTATCTGTACTCTCATCACTATGCAGCATTCTATCTCTAATCTCCATGATTGAACATGAACATAAAGATAGAACGGCTCTATGTACCAGCATTTCAACTGTTTCTTACATGTTTCTAGTCATTTCTCGCGACTATCATGGTGTATGTTAAGCGTTTTACCAAAAGTAGACAGTTTTTCTATAAGTATACACAGCAATCTTCCAGGTTTCAATTGAGTCATTCAGAAAACGCCAGTGTAATTAGAATCACCTGTAAATAGAAACAGTATTCTCTTTATTTATCAGCTTCATACATATTCTGAGCTTTATAAACAGCAATTCTTAATGTTTGAAAGCACTTTCCTTGGAAAAACAACATCTAGAGTAGCCGCAATTGTAAACTTCATCCTTACTCTCCTCACTTGAGAGTTTTTTACCTCTAATCTCAGTCATTGAACTAGGCCATAAAGATAGCACGGCTCTATTATACAGCATTTCAAGTGTTTCTTAAATGTTTCTAGTCACTTCCCGGACTATCCTAGTGTATTTTAAGAGATTTACCAAAATTAGACATTTTTCCAGAAGTAGATACATGAATCTTCAGGATGTAAACTTTGTCATTAAGAAAATGCCAGGCAATTCAGCCTCAATTGTAAATACAAACAGTATTCTCTTCATTGATCAGCCTCATACACATACTCTGAGCTTTAAAAACAGAAATTCCTCATGTTGGAAGCACTTTCTTTGGAAAAACACCATCTAGAGTAGCCGGAATTGTAAACATTATCATTACTCTCTTCATTTGAGAGTTTTCTACCTCTAATCTCGGTGATTGAACTAGGCCATCAGGATAGAACGGCTCTATTTACCCGTATTTAAACTGTTTCTTACATGTCTCTAATCATTTCTGGGACTATCATTGTGTATTTTAAGAGTTTTACCAAAAGTAGACAGTTTTCCCAGAAGTATACACATGAATCTTCAAGAGTTAAATTGTGCCATTCAGAAAACGCCAGGCAATTCGGCCTCAGTTGTGAATATAAAAAGTATTCTCTTCATTTCTCAGCTTCATACCCATATTCTCAGCTTTTTAAACTGAAATTCTTAATGTTTGAAAGCACTTTCTTCGGAAATACATCATCTAAAGGAGCCAGAACGGTAAACATTATCTGTACTCTCGTCACCATGCAGCATTCTATCTCTAATCTCCGTGATTGAACATGAACATAAAGATAGAACGGCTCTATGTACCAGCATTTCAAGTGTTTCTTACATGTTTCTAATCATTTCTCGGGACTATCATGGTGTATGTTAAGCGTTTAACCAAAAGTAGACAGTTTTCCTAGAAGAATTCACAGGAATCTTCAAGGTTTCAAATGAGTCATTCAGAAAACGCCAGTCTAATCACAATCACCTGTAAATAGAAACAGTATTCTCTTTATTTATCAGCTTCCTACATATTCTGAGCTTTATAAACAGCAATTCTTAATGTTTGAAAGCACATTCTTCGGAAATATGTCATCTAAAGTAGCCAGAATGGTAAACATTATCTGTACTCTCGTCACTATGCAGCATTCTATCTCTAATATCCGTGATTGAATAAAAACATACAGATAGAACGGCTCTATGTACCAGCCTTTCAAGTGTTTCTTACAAGTTTCTAATCATTTCTCGGGACTATCATTGCGTATGTTAAGCGTTTTACCAAAAGTAGACAGTTTTTCTAGAAGTATACACAGCAATCTTCAAGGTTTCAATTGAGTCATTCAGAAAACGCCAGTCTAATCAGAATCACCTGTAAATAGAAACAGTATTCTCTTTATTTATCAGCTTCATACATATTCTGAGCTTTATAAACAGCAATTCTTAATGTTTGAAAGCACTTTCCTTGGAAAAACAACATCTAGAGTAGCCGCAATTGTAAACTTCATCCTTACTCTCCTCACTTGAGAGTTTTTTACCTCTAATCTCAGTCATTGAACTAGGCCATAAAGATAGCACGGCTCTATTATACAGCATTTCAAGTGTTTCTTAAATGTTTCTAGTCACTTCCCGGACTATCCTAGTGTATTTTAAGAGATTTACCAAAATTAGACATTTTTCCAGAAGTAGATACATGAATCTTCAGGATGTAAACTTTGTCATTAAGAAAATGCCAGGCAATTCAGCCTCAATTGTAAATACAAACAGTATTCTCTTCATTGATCAGCCTCATACACATACTCTGAGCTTTAAAAACAGAAATTCCTCATGTTGGAAGCACTTTCTTTGGAAAAACACCATCTAGAGTAGCCGGAATTGTAAACATTATCATTACTCTCTTCATTTGAGAGTCTTCTACCTCTAATCTCGGTGATTGATCTAGGCCATCAGGATAGAACGGCTCTATTTACCCGTATTTAAACTGTTTCTTACATGTCTCTAATCATTTCTGGGACTATCATTGTGTATTTTAAGAGTTTTACCAAAAGTAGACAGTTTTCCCATAAGTATACACATGAATCTTCAAGAGTTAAATTGTGCCATTCAGAAAACGCCAGGCAATTCGCGTCAGTTGTGAATATAAAAAGTAACCTCTTCATTTCTCAGCTTCATACCCATATTCTCAGCTTTTTAAACGGAAATTCTTAATGTTTGAAAGCACTTTCTTCGGAAATACATCATCTAAAGTAGCCAGAACTGTAAACATTATCTGTACTCTCATCACTATGCAGCATTCTATCTCTAATCTCCATGATTGAACATGAACATAAAGATAGAACGGCTCTATGTACCAGCATTTCAACTGTTTCTTACATGTTTCTAGTCATTTCTCGCGACTATCATGGTGTATGTTAAGCGTTTTACCAAAAGTAGACAGTTTTTCTATAAGTATACACAGCAATCTTCCAGGTTTCAATTGAGTCATTCAGAAAACGCCAGTGTAATTAGAATCACCTGTAAATAGAAACAGTATTCTCTTTATTTATCAGCTTCATACATATTCTGAGCTTTATAAACAGCAATTCTTAATGTTTGAAAGCACTTTCCTTGGAAAAACAACATCTAGAGTAGCCGCAATTGTAAACTTCATCCTTACTCTCCTCACTTGAGAGTTTTTTACCTCTAATCTCAGTCATTGAACTAGGCCATAAAGATAGCACGGCTCTATTATACAGCATTTCAAGTGTTTCTTAAATGTTTCTAGTCACTTCCCGGACTATCCTAGTGTATTTTAAGAGATTTACCAAAATTAGACATTTTTCCAGAAGTAGATACATGAATCTTCAGGATGTAAACTTTGTCATTAAGAAAATGCCAGGCAATTCAGCCTCAATTGTAAATACAAACAGTATTCTCTTCATTGATCAGCCTCATACACATACTCTGAGCTTTAAAAACAGAAATTCCTCATGTTGGAAGCACTTTCTTTGGAAAAACACCATCTAGAGTAGCCGGAATTGTAAACATTATCATTACTCTCTTCATTTGAGAGTTTTCTACCTCTAATCTCGGTGATTGAACTAGGCCATCAGGATAGAACGGCTCTATTTACCCGTATTTAAACTGTTTCTTACATGTCTCTAATCATTTCTGGGACTATCATTGTGTATTTTAAGAGTTTTACCAAAAGTAGACAGTTTTCCCAGAAGTATACACATGAATCTTCAAGAGTTAAATTGTGCCATTCAGAAAACGCCAGGCAATTCGGCCTCAGTTGTGAATATAAAAAGTATTCTCTTCATTTCTCAGCTTCATACCCATATTCTCAGCTTTTTAAACTGAAATTCTTAATGTTTGAAAGCACTTTCTTCGGAAATACATCATCTAAAGGAGCCAGAACGGTAAACATTATCTGTACTCTCGTCACCATGCAGCATTCTATCTCTAATCTCCGTGATTGAACATGAACATAAAGATAGAACGGCTCTATGTACCAGCATTTCAAGTGTTTCTTACATGTTTCTAATCATTTCTCGGGACTATCATGGTGTATGTTAAGCGTTTAACCAAAAGTAGACAGTTTTCCTAGAAGAATTCACAGGAATCTTCAAGGTTTCAAATGAGTCATTCAGAAAACGCCAGTCTAATCACAATCACCTGTAAATAGAAACAGTATTCTCTTTATTTATCAGCTTCCTACATATTCTGAGCTTTATAAACAGCAATTCTTAATGTTTGAAAGCACATTCTTCGGAAATATGTCATCTAAAGTAGCCAGAATGGTAAACATTATCTGTACTCTCGTCACTATGCAGCATTCTATCTCTAATATCCGTGATTGAATAAAAACATAAAGATAGAACGGCTCTATGTACCAGCCTTTCAAGTGTTTCTTACAAGTTTCTAATCATTTCTCGGGACTATCATTGCGTATGTTAAGCGTTTTACCAAAAGTAGACAGTTTTTCTAGAAGTATACACAGCAATCTTCAAGGTTTCAATTGAGTCATTCAGAAAACGCCAGTCTAATCAGAATCACCTGTAAATAGAAACAGTATTCTCTTTATTTATCAGCTTCATACATATTCTGAGCTTTATAAACAGCAATTCTTAATGTTTGAAAGCACTTTCCTTGGAAAAACAACATCTAGAGTAGCCGCAATTGTAAACTTCATCCTTACTCTCCTCACTTGAGAGTTTTTTACCTCTAATCTCAGTCATTGAACTAGGCCATAAAGATAGCACGGCTCTATTATACAGCATTTCAAGTGTTTCTTAAATGTTTCTAGTCACTTCCCGGACTATCCTAGTGTATTTTAAGAGTTTTACCAAAATTAGACATTTTTCCAGAAGTAGATACATGAATCTTCAGGATGTAAACTTTGCCATTAAGAAAATGCCAGGCAATTCAGCCTCAATTGTAAATACAAACAGTATTCTCTTCATTGATCAGCCTCATACACATACTCTGAGCTTTAAAAACAGAAATTCCTCATGTTGGAAGCACTTTCTTTGGAAAAACACCATCTAGAGTAGCCGGAATTGTAAACATTATCATTACTCTCTTCATTTGAGAGTTTTCTACCTCTAATCTCGGTGATTGAACTAGGCCATCAGGATAGAACGGCTCTATTTACCCGTATTTAAACTGTTTCTTACATGTCTCTAATCATTTCTGGGACTATCATTGTGTGTTTTAAGAGTTTTACCAAAAGTAGACAGTTTTCCCAGAAGTATACACATGAATCTTCAAGAGTTAAATTGTGCCATTCAGAAAACGCCAGGCAATTCGGCCTCAGTTGTGAATATAAAAAGTATTCTCTTCATTTCTCAGCTTCATACCCATATTCTCAGCTTTTTAAACTGAAATTCTTAATGTTTGAAAGCACTTTCTTCGGAAATACATCATCTAAAGTACCCAGAACTGTAAACATTATCTGTACTCTCATCACTATGCAGCATTCTATCTCTAATCTCCATGATTGAACATGAACATAAAGATAGAACGGCTCTATGTACCAGCATTTCAACTGTTTCTTACATGTTTCTAGTCATTTCTCGCGACTATCATGGTGTATATTAAGCGTTTTACCAAAAGTAGACAGTTTTTCTAGAAGTATACACAGCAATCTTCCAGGTTTCAATTGAGTCATTCAGAAAACGCCAGTGTAATTAAAATCACCTGTAAATAGAAACAGTATTCTCTTTATTTATCAGCTTCATACATATTCTGAGCTTTATAAACAGCAATTCTTAATGTTTGAAAGCACTTTCCTTGGAAAAACAACATCTAGAGTAGCCGCAATTGTAAACTTCATCCTTACTCTCCTCACTTGAGAGTTTTTTACCTCTAATCTCAGTCATTGAACTAGGCCATAAAGATAGCACGGCTCTATTATACAGCATTTCAAGTGTTTCTTAAATGTTTCTAGTCACTTCCCGGACTATCCTAGTGTATTTTAAGAGTTTTACCAAAATTAGACATTTTTCCAGAAGTAGATACATGAATCTTCAGGATGTAAACTTTGCCATTAAGAAAATGCCAGGCAATTCAGCCTCAATTGTAAATACAAACAGTATTCTCTTCATTGATCAGCCTCATACACATACTCTGAGCATTAAAAACAGAAATTCCTCATGTTGGAAGCACTTTCTTTGGAAAAACACCATCTAGAGTAGCCGGAATTGTAAACATTATCATTACTCTCTTCATTTGAGAGTTTTCTACCTCTAATCTCGGTGATTGAACTAGGCCATCAGGATAGAACGGCTCTATTTACCCGTATTTAAACTGTTTCTTACATGTCTCTAATCATTTCTGGGACTATCATTGTGTATTTTAAGAGTTTTACCAAAAGTAGACAGTTTTCCCAGAAGTATACACATGAATCTTCAAGAGTTAAATTGTGCCATTCAGAAAACGCCAGGCAATTCGGCCTCAGTTGTGAATATAAAAAGTATTCTCTTCATTTCTCAGCTTCATACCCATATTCTCAGCTTTTTAAACTGAAATTCTTAATGTTTGAAAGCACTTTCTTCGGAAATACATCATCTAAAGTAGCCAGAATGGTAAACATTATCTGTACTCTCGTCACCATGCAGCATTCTATCTCTAATCTCCGTGATTGAACATGAACATAAAGATAGAACGGCTCTATGTACCAGCATTTCAAGTGTTTCTTACATGTTTCTAATCATTTCTCGGGACTATCATGGTGTATGTTAAGCGTTTAACCAAAAGTAGACAGTTTTCCTAGAAGAATTCACAGGAATCTTCAAGGTTTCAAATGAGTCATTCAGAAAACGCCAGTCTAATCACAATCACCTGTAAATAGAAACAGTATTCTCTTTATTTATCAGCTTCCTACATATTCTGAGCTTTATAAACAGCAATTCTTAATGTTTGAAAGCACATTCTTGGGAAATATGTCATCTAAAGTAGCCAGAATGGTAAACATTATCTGTACTCTCGTCACTATGCAGCATTCTATCTCTAATATCCGTGATTGAACATAAACATAAAGATAGAACGGCTCTATGTACCAGCCTTTCAAGTGTTTCTTACAAGTTTCTAATCATTTCTCGGGACTATCATTGCGTATGTTAAGCGTTTTACCAAAAGTAGACAGTTTTTCTAGAAGTATACACAGCAATCTTCAAGGTTTCAATTGAGTCATTCAGAAAACGCAAGTCTAATCACAATCACCTGTAAATAGAAACAGTATTCTCTTTATTTATCAGCTTCCTACATATTCTGAGCTTTATAAACAGCAATTCTTAATGTTTTAAAGCACATTCTTCGGAAATATGTCATCTAAAGTAGCCAGAATGGTAAATATTATCTGTACTCTCGTCACTATGCAGCATTCTATGTCTAATATCCGTGATTGAACATAAACATAAAGATAGAACGGCTCTATGTACCAGCATTTCAAGTGTTTCTTACATGTTTCTAATCATTTCTCGGGACTATCATGGTGTATGTTAAGCGTTTAACCAAAAGTAGACAGTTTTCCTAGAAGAATACACAGGAATCTTCAAGGTTTCAAATGAGTCATTCAGAAAACGCCAGTCTAATCACAATCACCTGTAAATAGAAACAGTATTCTCTTTATTTATCAGCTTCCTACATATTCTGAGCTTTATAAACAGCAATTCTTAATGTTTGAAAGCACATTCTTGGGAAATATGTCATCTAAAGTAGCCAGAATGGTAAACATTATCTGTACTCTCGTCACTATGCAGCATTCTATCTCTAATATCCGTGATTGAATAAAAACATAAAGATAGAACGGCTCTATGTACCAGCCTTTCAAGTGTTTCTTACAAGTTTCTAATCATTTCTCGGGACTATCATTGCGTATGTTAAGCGTTTTACCAAAAGTAGACAGTTTTTCTAGAAGTATACACAGCAATCTTCAAGGTTTCAATTGAGTCATTCAGAAAACGCCAGTCTAATCAGAATCACCTGTAAATAGAAACAGTATTCTCTTTATTTATCAGCTTCATACATATTCTGAGCTTTATAAACAGCAATTCTTAATGTTTGAAAGCACTTTCCTTGGAAAAACAACATCTAGAGTAGCCGCAATTGTAAACTTCATCCTTACTCTCCTCACTTGAGAGTTTTTTACCTCTAATCTCAGTCATTGAACTAGGCCATAAAGATAGCACGGCTCTATTATACAGCATTTCAAGTGTTTCTTAAATGTTTCAAGTCACTTCCCGGACTATCCTAGTGTATTTTAAGAGTTTTACCAAAATTAGACATTTTTCCAGAAGTAGATACTTGAATCTTCAGGATGTAAACTTTGCCATTAAGAAAATGCCAGGCAATTCAGCCTCAATGGTAAATACAAACAGTATTCTCTTCATTGATCAGCCTCATACAGATACTCTGAGCTTTAAAAACAGAAATTCCTCATGTTGGAAGCACTTTTTTGGAAAAACACCATCTAGAGTAGCCGGAATTGTAAAAATTATCATTACTCTCTTCATTTGAGAGTCTTCTACCTCTAACCTCGGTGATTGATCTAGGCCATCAGGATAGAACGGCTCTATTTACCCGTATTTAAACTGTTTCTTACATGTCTCTAATCATTTCTGGGACTATCATTGTGTATTTTAAGAGTTTTACCAAAAGTAGACAGTTTTCCCAGAAGTATACACATGAATCTTCAAGAGTTAAATTGTGCCATTCAGAAAACGCCAGGCAATTCGGCCTAAGTTGTGAATATAAAAAGTCATCTCTTTATTTCTCAGCTTCATACCCATATTCTCAGCTTTTTAAATGGAAATTCTTAATGTTTGAAAGCACTTTCTTCGGAAATACATCATCTAAAGTAGCCAGAACTGTAAACATTATCTGTACGCTCATCACTATGCAGCATTCTATCTCTAATCTCCGTGATTGAACATGAACATAAAGATAGAACGGCTCTATGTACCAGCATTTCAACTGTTTCTTACATGTTTCTAGTCATTTCTCGCGACTATCATGGTGTATGTTAAGCGTTTTACCAAAAGTAGACAGTTTTTCTAGAAGTATACACAGCAATCTTCCAGGTTTCAATTGAGTCATTCAGAAAACGCCAGTCTAATTAGAATCACCTGTAAATAGAAACAGTATTCTCTTTATTTATCAGCTTCATACATATTCTGAGCTTTATAAACAGCAATTCTTAATGTTTGAAAGCACTTTCCTTGGAAAAACAACATCTAGAGTAGCCGCAATTGTAAACTTCATCCTTACTCTCCTCACTTGAGAGTTTTTTACCTCTAATCTCAGTCATTGAACTAGGCCATAAAGATAGCACGGCTCTATTATACAGCATTTCAAGTGTTTCTTAAATGTTTCTAGTCACTTCCCGGACTATCCTAGTGTATTTTAAGAGTTTTACCAAAATTAGACATTTTTCCAGAAGTAGATACATGAATCTTCAGGATGTAAACTTTGTCATTAAGAAAATGCCAGGCAATTCAGCCTCAATTGTAAATACAAACAGTATTCTCTTCATTGATCAGCCTCATACACATACTCTGAGCTTTAAAAACAGAAATTCCTCATGTTGGAAGCACTTTCTTTGGAAAAACACCATCTAGAGTCGCCGGAATTGTAAACATTATCATTACTCTCTTCATTTGAGAGTTTTCTACCTCTAATCTCGGTGATTGAACTAGGCCATCAGGATAGAACGGCTCTATTTACCCGTATTTAAACTGTTTCTTACATGTCTCTAATCATTTCTGGGACTATCATTGTGTATTTTAAGAGTTTTACCAAAAGTAGACAGTTTTCCCAGAAGTATACACATGAATCTTCAAGAGTTAAATTGTGCCATTCAGAAAACGCCAGGCAATTCATCCTCAGTTGTGAATATAAAAAGTATTCTCTTCATTTCTCAGCTTCATACCCATATTCTCAGCTTTTTAAACTGAAATTCTTAATGTTTGAAAGCACTTTCTTCGGAAATACATCATCTAAAGTAGCCAGAATGGTAAACATTATCTGTACTCTCGTCACCATGCAGCATTCTATCTCTAATCTCCGTGATTGAACATGAACATAAAGATAGAACGGCTCTATGTACCAGCATTTCAAGTGTTTCTTACATGTTTCTAATCATTTCTCGGGACTATCATGGTGTATGTTAACCGTTTAACCAAAAGTAGACAGTTTTCCTAGAAGAATTCACAGGAATCTTCAAGGTTTCAAATGAGTCATTCAGAAAACGCCAGTCTAATCACAATCACCTGTAAATAGAAACAGTATTCTCTTTATTTATCAGCTTCCTACATATTCTGAGCTTTATAAACAGCAATTCTTAATGTTTGAAAGCACATTCTTCGGAAATATGTCATCTAAAGTAGCCAGAATGGTAAACATTATCTGTACTCTCGTCACTATGCAGCATTCTATCTCTAATATCCGTGATTGAACATAAACATAAAGATAGAACGGCTCTATGTACCAGCCTTTCAAGTGTTTCTTACAAGTTTCTAATCATTTCTCGGGACTATCATGGTGTATGTTAAGCGTTTAACCAAAAGTAGACAGTTTTCCTAGAAGAATACACAGGAATCTTCAAGGTTTCAAATGAGTCATTCAGAAAAAGCCAGTCTAATCACAATCACCTGTAAACAGAAACAGTATTCTCTTTATTTATCAGCTTCCTACATATTCTGAGCTTTATAAACAGCAATTCTTAATGTTTGAAAGAACATTCTTCGGAAATATGTCATCTAAAGTAGCCAGAATGGGAAACATTATCTGTACTCTCGTCACTATGCAGCATTCTATCTCTAATATCCGTGATTGAATAAAAACATAAAGATAGAACGGCTCTATGTACCAGTCTTTCAAGTGTTTCTTACAAGTTTCTAATCATTTCTCGGGACTATCATTGCGTATGTTAAGCGTTTTACCAAAAGTAGACAGTTTTCCCAGAAGTATACACATGAATCTTCAAGAGTTAAATTGTGCCATTCAGAAAACGCCAGGCAATTCGGCCTCAGTTGTGAATATAAAAAGTAATCTCTTTATTTCTCAGCTTCATACCCATATTCTCAGCTTTTTAAACGGAAATTCTTAATGTTTGAAAGCACTTTATTCAGAAATACGTAATCTAAAGTAGCCAGAATGGTAAACATTATCTGTACTCTCATCACTATGCAGCATTCTATCTCTAATCTCCGTGATTGAACATGAACATAAAGAAAGAACGGCTCTATGTACCAGCATTTCAACTGTTTCTTACATGTTTCCAGTCATTTCTCGCGACTATCGTGGTGTATGTTAAGCGTTTTACCAAAAGTAGACAGTTTTCCTAGAAGTATACAGAGGAATCTTCAAGGTTTCAAATGAGTCATTCAGAAAACAACAGTCTAATCAGAATCATGTGTAAATAGAAACAGTATTCTCTTTATTTATCAGCTTCCTACATATTCTGAGCTTTATAAACAGCAATTCGTAATGTTTGAAAGCACATTCTTCGGAAATATGTCATCTAAAGTAGCCAGAATGGTAAACATTATCTGTGCTCTCATCACTATGCAGCATTCTATCTCTAATATCCGTGATTGAACATAAACATAAAGATAGAACGGCTCTATGTACCAGCATTTCAAGTGTTTCTTACATGTTTCTAATCATTTCTCGGGACTGTCATGGTGTATGTTAAGCGTTTTACCAAAAGTAGACAGTTTTTCTAGAAGTATACACAGCACTCTTCCAGGTTTCAATTGAGTCATTCAGAAAACGCCAGTGTAATTAGAATCACCTGTAAATAGAAACAGTATTCTCTTTATTTATCAGCTTCATACATATTCTGAGCTTTATAAACAGCAATTCTTAATGTTTGAAAGCACTTTCCTTGGAAAAACAACATCTAGAGTAGCCGCAATTGTAAACTTCATCCTTACTCTCCTCACTTGAGAGTTTTTTACCTCTAATCTCAGTCATTGAACTAGGCCATAAAGATAGCACGGCTCTATTATACAGCATTTCAAGTGTTTCTTACATGTTTCTAGTCACTTCCCGGACTATCCTAGTGTATTTTAAGAGTTTTACCAAAATTAGACATTTTTCCAGAAGTAGATACATGAATCTTCAGGATGTAAACTTTGTCATTAAGAAAATGCCAGGCAATTCAGCCTCAATTGTAAATACAAACAGTATTCTCTTCATTGATCAGCCTCATACACATACTCTGAGCTTTAAAAACAGAAATTCCTCATGTTGGAAGCACTTTCTTTGGAAAAACACCATCTAGAGTAGCCGGAATTGTAAACATTATCATTACTCTCTTCATTTGAGAGTTTTCTACCTCTAATCTCGGTGATTGAACTAGGCCATCAGGATAGAACGGCTCTATTTACCCGTATTTAAACTGTTTCTTACATGTCTCTAATCATTTCTGGGACTATCATTGTGTATTTTAAGAGTTTTACCAAAAGTAGACAGTTTTCCCAGAAGTATACACATGAATCTTCAAGAGTTAAATTGTGCCATTCAGAAAACGCCAGGCAATTCATCCTCAGTTGTGAATATAAAAAGTATTCTTTTCATTTCTCAGCTTCATACCCATATTCTCAGCTTTTTAAACTGAAATTCTTAATGTTTGAAAGCACTTTCTTCGGAAATACATCATCTAAAGTAGCCAGAATGGTAAACATTATCTGTACTCTCGTCACCATGCAGCATTCTATCTCTAATCTCCGTGATTGAACATGAACATAAAGATAGAACGGCTCTATGTACCAGCATTTCAAGTGTTTCTTACATGTTTCTAATCATTTCTCGGGACTATCATGGTGTATGTTAACCGTTTAACCAAAAGTAGACAGTTTTCCTAGAAGAATTCACAGGAATCTTCAAGGTTTCAAATGAGTCATTCAGAAAACGCCAGTCTAATCACAATCACCTGTAAATAGAAACAGTATTCTCTTTATTTATCAGCTTCCTACATATTCTGAGCTTTATAAACAGCAATTCTTAATGTTTTAAAGCACATTCTTGGGAAATATGTCATCTAAAGTAGCCAGAATGGTAAACATTATCTGTACTCTCGTCACTATGCAGCATTCTATCTCTAATATCCGTGATTGAACATAAACATAAAGATAGAACGGCTCTATGTACCAGCCTTTCAAGTGTTTCTTACAAGTTTCTAATCATTTCTCGGGACTATCATGGTGTATGTTAAGCGTTTAACCAAAAGTAGACAGTTTTCCTAGAAGAATACACAGGAATCTCCAAGGTTTCAAATGAGTCATTCAGAAAACGCCAGTCTAATCACAATCACCTGTAAACAGAAACAGTATTCTCTTTATTTATCAGCTTCCTACATATTCTGAGCTTTATAAACAGCAATTCTTAATGTTTGAAAGCACATTCTTCGGAAATATGTCATCTAAAGTACCCAGAATGGGAAACATTATCTGTACTCTCGTCACTATGCAGCATTCTATCTCTAATATCCGTGATTGAACATAAACATAAAGATAGAACGGCTCTATGTACCAGCATTTCAAGTGTTTCTTACATGTTTCTAATCATTTCTCGGGACTGTCATGGTGTATGTTAAGCGTTTTACCAAAAGTAGACAGTTTTTCTAGAAGTATACACAGCACTCTTCCAGGTTTCAATTGAGTCATTCAGAAAACGCCAGTGTAATTAGAATCACCTGTAAATAGAAACAGTATTCTCTTTATTTATCAGCTTCATACATATTCTGAGCTTTATAAACAGCAATTCTTAATGTTTGAAAGCACTTTCCTTGGAAAAACAACATCTAGAGTAGCCGCAATTGTAAACTTCATCCTTACTCTCCTCACTTGAGAGTTTTTTACCTCTAATCTCAGTCATTGAACTAGGCCATAAAGATAGCACGGCTCTATTATACAGCATTTCAAGTGTTTCTTACATGTTTCTAGTCACTTCCCGGACTATCCTAGTGTATTTTAAGAGTTTTACCAAAATTAGACATTTTTCCAGAAGTAGATACATGAATCTTCAGGATGTAAACTTTGTCATTAAGAAAATGCCAGGCAATTCAGCCTCAATTGTAAATACAAACAGTATTCTCTTCATTGATCAGCCTCATACACATACTCTGAGCTTTAAAAACAGAAATTCCTCATGTTGGAAGCACTTTCTTTGGAAAAACACCATCTAGAGTAGCCGGAATTGTAAACATTATCATTACTCTCTTCATTTGAGAGTTTTCTACCTCTAATCTCGGTGATTGAACTAGGCCATCAGGATAGAACGGCTCTATTTACCCGTATTTAAACTGTTTCTTACATGTCTCTAATCATTTCTGGGACTATCATTGTGTATTTTAAGAGTTTTACCAAAAGTAGACAGTTTTCCCAGAAGTATACACATGAATCTTCAAGAGTTAAATTGTGCCATTCAGAAAACGCCAGGCAATTCATCCTCAGTTGTGAATATAAAAAGTATTCTTTTCATTTCTCAGCTTCATACCCATATTCTCAGCTTTTTAAACTGAAATTCTTAATGTTTGAAAGCACTTTCTTCGGAAATACATCATCTAAAGTAGCCAGAATGGTAAACATTATCTGTACTCTCGTCACCATGCAGCATTCTATCTCTAATCTCCGTGATTGAACATGAACATAAAGATAGAACGGCTCTATGTACCAGCATTTCAAGTGTTTCTTACATGTTTCTAATCATTTCTCGGGACTATCATGGTGTATGTTAACCGTTTAACCAAAAGTAGACAGTTTTCCTAGAAGAATTCACAAGAATCTTCAAGGTTTCAAATGAGTCATTCAGAAAACGCCAGTCTAATCACAATCACCTGTAAATAGAAACAGTATTCTCTTTATTTATCAGCTTCCTACATATTCTGAGCTTTATAAACAGCAATTCTTAATGTTTGAAAGCACATTCTTGGGAAATATGTCATCTAAAGTAGCCAGAATGGTAAACATTATCTGTACTCTCGTCACTATGCAGCATTCTATCTGTAATATCCGTGATTGAACATAAACATAAAGATAGAACGGCTCTATGTACCAGCCTTTCAAGTGTTTCTTACAAGTTTCTAATCATTTCTCGGGACTATCATGGTGTATGTTAAGCGTTTAACCAAAAGTAGACAGTTTTCCTAGAAGAATACACAGGAATCTTCAAGGTTTCAAATGAGTCATTCAGAAAACGCCAGTCTAATCACAATCACCTGTAAACAGAAACAGTATTCTCTTTATTTATCAGCTTCCTACATATTCTGAGCTTTATAAACAGCAATTCTTAATGTTTGAAAGCACATTCTTCGGAAATATGTCATCTAAAGTAGCCAGAATGGGAAACATTATCTGTACTCTCGTCACTATGCAGCATTCTATCTCTAATATCCGTGATTGAATAAAAACATAAAGATAGAACGGCTCTATGTACCAGCCTTTCAAGTGTTTCTTACAAGTTTCTAATCATTTCTCGGGACTATCATTGCGTATGTTAAGCGTTTTACCAAAAGTAGACAGTTTTCCCAGAAGTATACACATGAATCTTCAAGAGTTAAATTGTGCCATTCAGAAAACGCCAGGCAATTCGGCCTCAGTTGTGAATATAAAAAGTAATCTCTTTATTTCTCAGCTTCATACCCTTATTCTCAGCTTTTTAAACGGAAATTCTTAATGTTTGAAAGCACTTTATTCAGAAATACATAATCTAAAGTAGCCAGAATGGTAAACATTATCTGTACTCTCATCACTATGCAGCATTCTATCTCTAATCTCCGTGATTGAACATGAACATAAAGAAAGAACGGCTCTATGTACCAGCATTTCAACTGTTTCTTACATGTTTCTAGTCATTTCTCGCGACTATCATGGTGTATGTTAAGCGTTTTACCAAAAGTAGACAGTTTTCCTAGAAGTATACAGAGGAATCTTCAAGGTTTCAAATGAGTCATTCAGAAAACAACAGTCTAATCAGAATCATGTGTAAATAGAAACAGTATTCTCTTTATTTATCAGCTTCCTACATATTCTGAGCTTTATAAACAGCAATTCGTAATGTTTGAAAGCACATTCTTCGGAAATATGTCATCTAAAGTAGCCAGAATGGTAAACATTATCTGTACTCTCGTCACTATGCAGCATTCTATCTCTAATATCCGTGATTGAACATAAACATAAAGATAGAACGGCTCTATGTACCAGCATTTCAAGTGTTTCTTACATGTTTCTAATCATTTCTCGGGACTGTCATGGTGTATGTTAAGCGTTTTACCAAAAGTAGACAGTTTTTCTAGAAGTATACACAGCAATCTTCCAGGTTTCAATTGAGTCATTCAGAAAACGCCAGTGTAATTAGAATCACCTGTAAATAGAAACAGTATTCTCTTTATTTATCAGCTTCATACATATTCTGAGCTTTATAAACAGCAATTCTTAATGTTTGAAAGCACTTTCCTTGGAAAAACAACATCTAGAGTAGCCGCAATTGTAAACTTCATCCTTACTCTCCTCACTTGAGAGTTTTTTACCTCTAATCTCAGTCATTGAACTAGGCCATAAAGATAGCACGGCTCTATTATACAGCATTTCAAGTGTTTCTTACATGTTTCTAGTCACTTCCCGGACTATCCTAGTGTATTTTAAGAGATTTACCAAAATTAGACATTTTTCCAGAAGTAGATACATGAATCTTCAGGATGTAAACTTTGTCATTAAGAAAATGCCAGGCAATTCAGCCTCAATTGTAAATACAAACAGTATTCTCTTCATTGATCAGCCTCATACACATACTCTGAGCTTTAAAAACAGAAATTCCTCATGTTGGAAGCACTTTCTTTGGAAAAACACCATCTAGAGTAGCCGGAATTGTAAACATTATCATTACTCTCTTAATTTGAGAGTTTTCTACCTCTAATCTCGGTGATTGAACTAGGCCATCAGGATAGAACGGCTCTATTTACCCGTATTTAAACTGTTTCTTACATGTCTCTAATCATTTCTGGGACTATCATTGTGTATTTTAAGAGTTTTACCAAAAGTAGACAGTTTTCCCAGAAGTATACACATGAATCTTCAAGAGTTAAATTGTGCCATTCAGAAAACGCCAGGCAATTCGGCCTCAGTTGTGAATATAAAAAGTATTCTCTTCATTTCTCAGCTTCATACCCATATTCTCAGCTTTTTAAACTGAAATTCTTAATGTTTGAAAGCACTTTCTTCGGAAATACATCATCTAAAGTAGCCAGAATGGTAAACATTATCTGTACTCTCGTCACCATGCAGCATTCTATCTCTAATCTCCGTGATTGAACATGAACATAAAGATAGAACGGCTCAAGTTGCGTTGGTGGTATAGTGGTGAGCATAGCTGCCTTCCAAAGATAGAACGGCTCTATGTACCAGCATATCAAGTGTTTCTTACATGTTTCTAATCATTTCTCGGGACTATCATGGTGTATGTTAAGCGATTAACCAAAAGTAGACAGTTTTCCTAGAAGAATTCACAGGAATCTTCAAGGTTTCAAATGAGTCCTTCAGAAAACGCCAGTCTAATCACAATCACCTGTAAATAGAAACAGTATTCTCTTTATTTATCAGCTTCCTACATATTCTGAGCTTTATAAACAGCAATTCTTAATGTTTGAAAGCACATTCTTGGGAAATATGTCATCTAAAGTAGCCAGAATGGTAAACATTATCTGTACTCTCGTCACTATGCAGCATTCTATCTCTAATATCCGTGATTGAACATAAACATAAAGATAGAACGGCTCTATGTACCAGCCTTTCAAGTGTTTCTTACAAGTTTCTAATCATTTCTCGGGACTATCATGGTGTATGTTAAGCGTTTAAACAAAAGTAGACAGTTTTCCTAGAAGAATACACAGGAATCTTCAAGGTTTCAAATGAGTCATTCAGAAAACGCCAGTCTAATCACAATCACCTGTAAACAGAAACAGTATTCTCTTTATTTATCAGCTTCCTACATATTCTGAGCTTTATAAACAGCAATTCTTAATGTTTGAAAGCACATTCTTCGGAAATATGTCATCTAAAGTAGCCAGAATGGGAAACATTATCTGTACTCTCGTCACTATGCAGCATTCTATCTCTAATATCCGTGATTGAATAAAAACATAAAGATAGAACGGCTCTATGTACCAGCCTTTCAAGTGTTTCTTACAAGTTTCTAATCATTTCTCGGGACTATCATTGCGTATGTTAAGCGTTTTACCAAAAGTAGACAGTTTTCCCAGAAGTATACACATGAATCTTCAAGAGTTAAATTGTGCCATTCAGAAAACGCCAGGCAATTCGGCCTCAGTTGTGAATATAAAAAGTAATCTCTTTATTTCTCAGCTTCATACCCTTATTCTCAGCTTTTTAAACGGAAATTCTTAATGTTTGAAAGCACTTTATTCAGAAATACATAATCTAAAGTAGCCAGAATGGTAAACATTATCTGTACTCTCATCACTATGCAGCATTCTATCTCTAATCTCCGTGATTGAACATGAACATAAAGAAAGAACGGCTCTATGTACCAGCATTTCAACTGTTTCTTACATGTTTCTAGTCATTTCTCGCGACTATCATGGTGTATGTTAAGCGTTTTACCAAAAGTAGACAGTTTTCCTAGAAGTATACAGAGGAATCTTCAAGGTTTCAAATGAGTCATTCAGAAAACAACAGTCTAATCAGAATCATGTGTAAATAGAAACAGTATTCTCTTTATTTATCAGCTTCCTACATATTCTGAGCTTTATAAACAGCAATTCTTAATGTTTGAAAGCACATTCTTCGGAAATATGTCATCTAAAGTACCCAGAATGGGAAACATTATCTGTACTCTCGTCACTATGCAGCATTCTATCTCTAATATCCGTGATTGAACATAAACATAAAGATAGAACGGCTCTATGTACCAGCATTTCAAGTGTTTCTTACATGTTTCTAATCATTTCTCGGGACTATCATTGCGTATGTTAAGCGTTTTACCAAAAGTAGACAGTTTTTCTAGAAGTATACACAGCACTCTTCCAGGTTTCAATTGAGTCATTCAGAAAACGCCAGTGTAATTAGAATCACCTGTAAATAGAAACAGTATTCTCTTTATTTATCAGCTTCATACATATTCTGAGCTTTATAAACAGCAATTCTTAATGTTTGAAAGCACTTTCCTTGGAAAAACAACATCTAGAGTAGCCGCAATTGTAAACTTCATCCTTACTCTCCTCACTTGAGAGTTTTTTACCTCTAATCTCAGTCATTGAACTAGGCCATAAAGATAGCACGGCTCTATTATACAGCATTTCAAGTGTTTCTTACATGTTTCTAGTCACTTCCCGGACTATCCTAGTGTATTTTAAGAGTTTTACCAAAATTAGACATTTTTCCAGAAGTAGATACATGAATCTTCAGGATGTAAACTTTGTCATTAAGAAAATGCCAGGCAATTCAGCCTCAATTGTAAATACAAACAGTATTCTCTTCATTGATCAGCCTCATACACATACTCTGAGCTTTAAAAACAGAAATTCCTCATGTTGGAAGCACTTTCTTTGGAAAAACACCATCTAGAGTAGCCGGAATTGTAAACATTATCATTACTCTCTTCATTTGAGAGTTTTCTACCTCTAATCTCGGTGATTGAACTAGGCCATCAGGATAGAACGGCTCTATTTACCCGTATTTAAACTGTTTCTTACATGTCTCTAATCATTTCTGGGACTATCATTGTGTATTTTAAGAGTTTTACCAAAAGTAGACAGTTTTCCCAGAAGTATACACATGAATCTTCAAGAGTTAAATTGTGCCATTCAGAAAACGCCAGGCAATTCATCCTCAGTTGTGAATATAAAAAGTATTCTTTTCATTTCTCAGCTTCATACCCATATTCTCAGCTTTTTAAACTGAAATTCTTAATGTTTGAAAGCACTTTCTTCGGAAATACATCATCTAAAGTAGCCAGAATGGTAAACATTATCTGTACTCTCGTCACCATGCAGCATTCTATCTCTAATCTCCGTGATTGAACATGAACATAAAGATAGAACGGCTCTATGTACCAGCATTTCAAGTGTTTCTTACATGTTTCTAATCATTTCTCGGGACTATCATGGTGTATGTTAACCGTTTAACCAAAAGTAGACAGTTTTCCTAGAAGAATTCACAAGAATCTTCAAGGTTTCAAATGAGTCATTCAGAAAACGCCAGTCTAATCACAATCACCTGTAAATAGAAACAGTATTCTCTTTATTTATCAGCTTCCTACATATTCTGAGCTTTATAAACAGCAATTCTTAATGTTTGAAAGCACATTCTTGGGAAATATGTCATCTAAAGTAGCCAGAATGGTAAACATTATCTGTACTCTCGTCACTATGCAGCATTCTATCTGTAATATCCGTGATTGAACATAAACATAAAGATAGAACGGCTCTATGTACCAGCCTTTCAAGTGTTTCTTACAAGTTTCTAATCATTTCTCGGGACTATCATGGTGTATGTTAAGCGTTTAACCAAAAGTAGACAGTTTTCCTAGAAGAATACACAGGAATCTTCAAGGTTTCAAATGAGTCATTCAGAAAACGCCAGTCTAATCACAATCACCTGTAAACAGAAACAGTATTCTCTTTATTTATCAGCTTCCTACATATTCTGAGCTTTATAAACAGCAATTCTTAATGTTTGAAAGCACATTCTTCGGAAATATGTCATCTAAAGTAGCCAGAATGGGAAACATTATCTGTACTCTCGTCACTATGCAGCATTCTATCTCTAATATCCGTGATTGAATAAAAACATAAAGATAGAACGGCTCTATGTACCAGCCTTTCAAGTGTTTCTTACAAGTTTCTAATCATTTCTCGGGACTATCATTGCGTATGTTAAGCGTTTTACCAAAAGTAGACAGTTTTCCCAGAAGTATACACATGAATCTTCAAGAGTTAAATTGTGCCATTCAGAAAACGCCAGGCAATTCGGCCTCAGTTGTGAATATAAAAAGTAATCTCTTTATTTCTCAGCTTCATACCCTTATTCTCAGCTTTTTAAACGGAAATTCTTAATGTTTGAAAGCACTTTATTCAGAAATACATAATCTAAAGTAGCCAGAATGGTAAACATTATCTGTACTCTCATCACTATGCAGCATTCTATCTCTAATCTCCGTGATTGAACATGAACATAAAGAAAGAACGGCTCTATGTACCAGCATTTCAACTGTTTCTTACATGTTTCTAGTCATTTCTCGCGACTATCATGGTGTATGTTAAGCGTTTTACCAAAAGTAGACAGTTTTCCTAGAAGTATACAGAGGAATCTTCAAGGTTTCAAATGAGTCATTCAGAAAACAACAGTCTAATCAGAATCATGTGTAAATAGAAACAGTATTCTCTTTATTTATCAGCTTCCTACATATTCTGAGCTTTATAAACAGCAATTCGTAATGTTTGAAAGCACATTCTTCGGAAATATGTCATCTAAAGTAGCCAGAATGGTAAACATTATCTGTACTCTCGTCACTATGCAGCATTCTATCTCTAATATCCGTGATTGAACATAAACATAAAGATAGAACGGCTCTATGTACCAGCATTTCAAGTGTTTCTTACATGTTTCTAATCATTTCTCGGGACTGTCATGGTGTATGTTAAGCGTTTTACCAAAAGTAGACAGTTTTTCTAGAAGTATACACAGCAATCTTCCAGGTTTCAATTGAGTCATTCAGAAAACGCCAGTGTAATTAGAATCACCTGTAAATAGAAACAGTATTCTCTTTATTTATCAGCTTCATACATATTCTGAGCTTTATAAACAGCAATTCTTAATGTTTGAAAGCACTTTCCTTGGAAAAACAACATCTAGAGTAGCCGCAATTGTAAACTTCATCCTTACTCTCCTCACTTGAGAGTTTTTTACCTCTAATCTCAGTCATTGAACTAGGCCATAAAGATAGCACGGCTCTATTATACAGCATTTCAAGTGTTTCTTACATGTTTCTAGTCACTTCCCGGACTATCCTAGTGTATTTTAAGAGATTTACCAAAATTAGACATTTTTCCAGAAGTAGATACATGAATCTTCAGGATGTAAACTTTGTCATTAAGAAAATGCCAGGCAATTCAGCCTCAATTGTAAATACAAACAGTATTCTCTTCATTGATCAGCCTCATACACATACTCTGAGCTTTAAAAACAGAAATTCCTCATGTTGGAAGCACTTTCTTTGGAAAAACACCATCTAGAGTAGCCGGAATTGTAAACATTATCATTACTCTCTTAATTTGAGAGTTTTCTACCTCTAATCTCGGTGATTGAACTAGGCCATCAGGATAGAACGGCTCTATTTACCCGTATTTAAACTGTTTCTTACATGTCTCTAATCATTTCTGGGACTATCATTGTGTATTTTAAGAGTTTTACCAAAAGTAGACAGTTTTCCCAGAAGTATACACATGAATCTTCAAGAGTTAAATTGTGCCATTCAGAAAACGCCAGGCAATTCGGCCTCAGTTGTGAATATAAAAAGTATTCTCTTCATTTCTCAGCTTCATACCCATATTCTCAGCTTTTTAAACTGAAATTCTTAATGTTTGAAAGCACTTTCTTCGGAAATACATCATCTAAAGTAGCCAGAATGGTAAACATTATCTGTACTCTCGTCACCATGCAGCATTCTATCTCTAATCTCCGTGATTGAACATGAACATAAAGATAGAACGGCTCAAGTTGCGTTGGTGGTATAGTGGTGAGCATAGCTGCCTTCCAAAGATAGAACGGCTCTATGTACCAGCATATCAAGTGTTTCTTACATGTTTCTAATCATTTCTCGGGACTATCATGGTGTATGTTAAGCGATTAACCAAAAGTAGACAGTTTTCCTAGAAGAATTCACAGGAATCTTCAAGGTTTCAAATGAGTCCTTCAGAAAACGCCAGTCTAATCACAATCACCTGTAAATAGAAACAGTATTCTCTTTATTTATCAGCTTCCTACATATTCTGAGCTTTATAAACAGCAATTCTTAATGTTTGAAAGCACATTCTTGGGAAATATGTCATCTAAAGTAGCCAGAATGGTAAACATTATCTGTACTCTCGTCACTATGCAGCATTCTATCTCTAATATCCGTGATTGAACATAAACATAAAGATAGAACGGCTCTATGTACCAGCCTTTCAAGTGTTTCTTACAAGTTTCTAATCATTTCTCGGGACTATCATGGTGTATGTTAAGCGTTTAAACAAAAGTAGACAGTTTTCCTAGAAGAATACACAGGAATCTTCAAGGTTTCAAATGAGTCATTCAGAAAACGCCAGTCTAATCACAATCACCTGTAAACAGAAACAGTATTCTCTTTATTTATCAGCTTCCTACATATTCTGAGCTTTATAAACAGCAATTCTTAATGTTTGAAAGCACATTCTTCGGAAATATGTCATCTAAAGTAGCCAGAATGGGAAACATTATCTGTACTCTCGTCACTATGCAGCATTCTATCTCTAATATCCGTGATTGAATAAAAACATAAAGATAGAACGGCTCTATGTACCAGCCTTTCAAGTGTTTCTTACAAGTTTCTAATCATTTCTCGGGACTATCATTGCGTATGTTAAGCGTTTTACCAAAAGTAGACAGTTTTCCCAGAAGTATACACATGAATCTTCAAGAGTTAAATTGTGCCATTCAGAAAACGCCAGGCAATTCGGCCTCAGTTGTGAATATAAAAAGTAATCTCTTTATTTCTCAGCTTCATACCCTTATTCTCAGCTTTTTAAACGGAAATTCTTAATGTTTGAAAGCACTTTATTCAGAAATACATAATCTAAAGTAGCCAGAATGGTAAACATTATCTGTACTCTCATCACTATGCAGCATTCTATCTCTAATCTCCGTGATTGAACATGAACATAAAGAAAGAACGGCTCTATGTACCAGCATTTCAACTGTTTCTTACATGTTTCTAGTCATTTCTCGCGACTAACATGGTGTATGTTAAGCGTTTTACCAAAAGTAGACAGTTTTCCTAGAAGTATACAGAGGAATCTTCAAGGTTTCAAATGAGTCATTCAGAAAACAACAGTCTAATCAGAATCATGTGTAAATAGAAACAGTATTCTCTTTATTTATCAGCTTCCTACATATTCTGAGCTTTATAAACAGCAATTCTTAATGTTTGAAAGCACATTCTTCGGAAATATGTCATCTAAAGTAGCCAGAATGGTAAACATTATCTGTACTCTCGTCACTATGCAGCATTCTATCTCTAATATCCGTGATTGAACATAAACATAAAGATAGAACGGCTCTATGTACCATCATTTCAAGTGTTTCTTACATGTTTCTAATCATTTCTCGGGACTGTCATGGTGTATGTTAAGCGTTTTACCAAAAGTAGACAGTTTTTCTAGAAGTATACACAGCAATCTTCCAGGTTTCAATTGAGTCATTCAGAAAACGCCAGTGTAATTAGAATCACCTGTAAATAGAAACAGTATTCTCTTTATTTATCAGCTTCATACATATTCTGAGCTTTATAAACAGCAATTCTTAATGTTTGAAAGCACTTTCCTTGGAAAAACAACATCTAGAGTAGCCGCAATTGTAAACTTCATCCTTACTCTCCTCACTTGAGAGTTTTTTACCTCTAATCTCAGTCATTGAACTAGGCCATAAAGATAGCACGGCTCTATTATACAGCATTTCAAGTGTTTCTTACATGTTTCTAGTCACTTCCCGGACTATCCTAGTGTATTTTAAGAGATTTACCAAAATTAGACATTTTTCCAGAAGTAGATACATGAATCTTCAGGATGTAAACTTTGTCATTAAGAAAATGCCAGGCAATTCAGCCTCAATTGTAAATACAAACAGTATTCTCTTCATTGATCAGCCTCATACACATACTCTGAGCTTTAAAAACAGAAATTCCTCATGTTGGAAGCACTTTCTTTGGAAAAACACCATCTAGAGTAGCCGGAATTGTAAACATTATCATTACTCTCTTAATTTGAGAGTTTTCTACCTCTAATCTCGGTGATTGAACTAGGCCATCAGGATAGAACGGCTCTATTTACCCGTATTTAAACTGTTTCTTACATGTCTCTAATCATTTCTGGGACTATCATTGTGTATTTTAAGAGTTTTACCAAAAGTAGACAGTTTTCCCAGAAGTATACACATGAATCTTCAAGAGCTAAATTGTGCCATTCAGAAAACGCCAGGCAATTCGGCCTCAGTTGTGAATATAAAAAGTATTCTCTTCATTTCTCAGCTTCATACCCATATTCTCAGCTTTTTAAACTGAAATTCTTAATGTTTGAAAGCACTTTCTTCGGAAATACATCATCTAAAGTAGCCAGAATGGTAAACATTATCTGTACTCTCGTCACCATGCAGCATTCTATCTCTAATCTCCGTGATTGAACATGAACATAAAGATAGAACGGCTCTATGTACCAGCATATCAAGTGTTTCTTACATGTTTCTAATCATTTCTCGGGACTATCATGGTGTATGTTAAGCGATTAACCAAAAGTAGACAGTTTTCCTAGAAGAATTCACAGGAATCTTCAAGGTTTCAAATGAGTCATTCAGAAAACGCCAGTCTAATCACAATCACCTGTAAATAGAAACAGTATTCTCTTTATTTATCAGCTTCCTACATATTCTGAGCTTTATAAACAGCAATTCTTAATGTTTGAAAGCACATTCTTCGGAAATATGTCATCTAAAGTAGCCAGAATGGTAAACATTATCTGTACTCTCGTCACTATGCAGCATTCTATCTCTAATATCCGTGATTGAACATAAACATAAATATAGAACGGCTCTATGTACCAGCCTTTCAAGTGTTTCTTACAAGTTTCTAATCATTTCTCGGGACTATCATTGCGTATGTTAAGCGTTTTACCAAAAGTAGACAGTTTTTCTAGAAGTATACACAGCAATCTTCAAGGTTTCAATTGAGTCATTCAGAAAACGCCAGTCTAATCAGAATCATGTGTAAATAGAAACAGTATACTCTTTATTTATCAGCTTCCTACATATTCTGAGCTTTATAAACAGCAATTCTTAATGTTTGAAAGCACTTTCCTTGGAAAAACAACATCTAGAGTAGCCGCAATTGTAAACTTCATCCTTACTCTCCTCACTTGAGAGTTTTTTACCTCTAATCTCAGTCATTGAACTAGGCCATAAAGATAGCACGGCTCTATTATACAGCATTTCAAGTGTTTCTTACATGTTTCTAGTCACTTCCCGGACTATCCTAGTGTATTTTAAGAGTTTTACCAAAATTAGACATTTTTCCAGAAGTAGATACATGAATCTTCAGGATGTAAACTTTGTCATTAAGAAAATGCCAGGCAATTCAGCCTCAATTGTAAATACAAACAGTATTCTCTTCATTGATCAGCCTCATACACATACTCTGAGCTTTAAAAACAGAAATTCCTCATGTTGGAAGCACTTTCTTTGGAAAAACACCATCTAGAGTAGCCGGAATTGTAAACATTATCATTACTCTCTTAATTTGAGAGTTTTCTACCTCTAATCTCGGTGATTGAACTAGGCCATCAGGATAGAACGGCTCTATTTACCCGTATTTAAACTGTTTCTTACATGTCTCTAATCATTTCTGGGACTATCATTGTGTATTTTAAGAGTTTTACCAAAAGTAGACAGTTTTCCCAGAGGTATACACATGAATCTTCAAGAGTTAAATTGTGCCATTCAGAAAACGCCAGGCAATTCGGCCTCAGTTGTGAATATAAAAAGTATTCTCTTCATTTCTCAGCTTCATACCCATATTCTCAGCTTTTTAAACTGAAATTCTTAATGTTTGAAAGCACTTTCTTCGGAAATACATCATCTAAAGTAGCCAGAATGGTAAACATTATCTGTACTCTCGTCACCATGCAGCATTCTATCTCTAATCTCCGTGATTGAACATGAACATAAAGATAGAACGGCTCTATGTACCAGCATATCAAGTGTTTCTTACATGTTTCTAATCATTTCTCGGGACTATCATGGTGTATGTTAAGCGATTAACCAAAAGTAGACAGTTTTCCTAGAAGAATTCACAGGAATCTTCAAGGTTTCAAATGAGTCATTCAGAAAACGCCAGTCTAATCACAATCACCTGTAAATAGAAACAGTATTCTCTTTATTTATCAGCTTCCTACATATTCTGAGCTTTATAAACAGCAATTCTTAATGTTTGAAAGCACATTCTTCGGAAATATGTCATCTAAAGTAGCCAGAATGGTAAACATTATCTGTACTCTCGTCACTATGCAGCATTCTATCTCTAATATCCGTGATTGAACATAAACATAAATATAGAACGGCTCTATGTACCAGCCTTTCAAGTGTTTCTTACAAGTTTCTAATCATTTCTCGGGACTATCATTGCGTATGTTAAGCGTTTTACCAAAAGTAGACAGTTTTTCTAGAAGTATACACAGCAATCTTCAAGGTTTCAATTGAGTCATTCAGAAAACGCCAGTCTAATCAGAATCATGTGTAAATAGAAACAGTATACTCTTTATTTATCAGCTTCCTACATATTCTGAGCTTTATAAACAGCAATTCTTAATGTTTTAAAGCACATTCTTCGGAAATATGTCATCTAAAGTAGCCAGAATGGTAAATATTATCTGTACTCTCGTCACTATGCAGCATTCTATGTCTAATATCCGTGATTGAACATAAACATAAAGATAGAACGGCTCTATGTACCAGCATTTCAAGTGTTTCTTACATGTTTCTAATCATTTCTCGGGACTATCATGGTGTATGTTAAGCGTTTAACCAAAAGTTGACAGTTTTCCTAGAAGAATACACAGGAATCTTCAAGGTTTCAAATGAGTCATTCAGAAAACGCCAGTCTAATCACAATCACCTGTAAATAGAAACAGTATTCTCTTTATTTATCAGCTTCCTACATATTCTGAGCTTTATAAACAGCAATTCTTAATGTTTGAAAGCACATTCTTCGGAAATATGTCATCTAAAGTAGCCAGAATGGTAAACATTATCTGTACTCTCGTCACTATGCAGCATTCTATCTCTAATATCGGTGATTGAATAAAAACATTAAGATAGAACGGCTCTATGTACCAGCCTTTCAAGTGTTTCTTACAAGTTTCTAATCATTTCTCGGGACTATCATTGCGTATGTTAAGCGTTTTACCAAAAGTAGACAGTTTTCCCAGAAGTATACACATGAATCTTCAAGAGTTCAATTGTGCCATTCAGAAAACCCCAGGCAATTCGGCCTCATTTGTGAATATAAAAAGTAATCTCTTTATTTCTCAGCTTCATACCCATATTCTCAGCTTTTTACACGGAAATTCTTAATGTTTGAAAGCACTTTATTCAGAAATACATAATCTAAAGTAGCCAGAATGGTAAACATTATCTGTACTCTCATCACTATGCAGCATTCTATCTCTAATCTCCGTGATTGAACATGAACATAAAGAAAGAACGGCTCTATGTACCAGCATTTCAACTGTTTCTTACATGTTTCTAGTCATTTCTCGCGACTATCATGGTGTATGTTAAGCGTTTTACCAAAAGTAGACAGTTTTCCTAGAAGTATACAGAGGAATCTTCAAGGTTTCAAATGAGTCATTCAGAAAACGCCAGTCTAATCAGAATCATGCGTAAATAGAAACAGTATTCTCTTTATTTATCAGCTTCCTACATATTCTGAGCTTTATAAACAGCAACTCTTAATGTTTGAAAGCACATTCTTGGGAAATATGTCATCTAAAGTAGCCAGAATGGTAAACATTATCTGTACTCTCGTCACTATGCAGCATTCTATCTCTAATATCCGTGATTGAACATAAACATAAAGATAGAACGGCTCTATGTACCAGCCTTTCAAGTGTTTCTTACAAGTTTCTAATCATTTCTCGGGACTATCATTGCGTATGTTAAGCGTTTTACCAAAAGTAGACAGTTTTTCTAGAAGTATACACAGCAATCTTCAAGGTTTCAATTGAGTCATTCAGAAAATGCCAGTCTAATCAGAATCACCTGTAAATAGAAACAGTATTCTCTTTATTTATCAGCTTCCTACATATTCTGAGCTTTATAAACAGCAATTCTTAATGTTTGAAAGCACTTTCCTTGGAAAAACAACATCTAGAGTAGCCGCAATTGTAAACTTCATCCTTACTCTCCTCACTTGAGAGTTTTTTACCTCTAATCTCAGTCATTGAACTAGGCCATAGAGATAGCACGGCTCTATTATACAGCATTTCAAGTGTTTCTTAAATGTTTCTAGTCACTTCCCGGACTATCCTAGTGTATTTTAAGAGATTTACCAAAATTAGACATTTTTCCAGAAGTAGATACATGAATCTTAGGGATGTAAACTTTGTCATTAAGAAAATGCCAAGCAATTCAGCCTCAATTGTAAATACAAACAGTATTCTCTTCATTGATCAGCCTCATACAGATACTCTGAGCTTTAAAAACAGAAATTCCTCATGTTGGAAGCACTTTCTTTGGAAAAACACCATCTAGAGTAGCCGGAATTGTAAACATTATCATTATTCTCTTCATTTGAGAGTCTTCTACCTCTAATCTCGGTGATTGATCTAGGCCATCAGGATAGAACGGCTCTATTTACCCGTATTTAAACTGTTTCTTACATGTCTCTAATCATTTCTGGGACTATCATTGTGTATTTTAAGAGTTTTACCAAAAGTAGACAGTTTTCCCAGAAGTATACACATGAATCTTCAAGAGTTAAATTGTGCCATTCAGAAAATGCCAGGCAATTCGGCCTCAGTTGTGAATATAAAAAGTAATCTCTTTATTTCTCAGCTTCATACCCATATTCTCAGCTTTTTAAACGGAAATTCTTAATGTTTGAAAGCACTTTCTTCGGAAATACATCATCTAAAGTAGCCAGAACTGTAAACATTATCTGTACTCTCATCACTATGCAGCATTCTATCTCTAATCTCCGTGATTGAACATGAACATAAAGATAGAACGGCTCTATGTACCAGCATTTCAACTGTTTCTTACATGTTTCTAGTCATTTCTCGCGACTATCATGGTGTATGTTAAGCGTTTTACCAAAAGTAGACAGTTTTTCTAGAAGTATACACAGCAATCTTCAAGGTTTCAATTGAGTCATTCAAAAAACGCCAGTCTAATTAGAATCACCTGTAAATAGAAACAGTATTCTCTTTATTTATCAGCTTCATACATATTCTGAGCTTTATAAACAGCAATTCTTAATGTTTGAAAGCACTTTCCTTGGAAAAACAACATCTAGAGTAGCCGCAATTGTAAACTTCATCCTTACTCTCCTCACTTGAGAGTTTTTTACCTCTAATCTCAGTCATTGAACTAGGCCATAGAGATAGCACGGCTCTATTATACAGCATTTCAAGTGTTTCTTAAATGTTTCTAGTCACTTCCCGGACTATCCTAGTGTATTTTAAGAGTTTTACCAAAATTAGACATTTTTCCAGAAGTAGATACATGAATCTTCAGGATGTAAACTTTGTCATTAAGAAAATGCCAGGCAATTCAGCCTCAATTGTAAATACAAACAGTATTCTCTTCATTGATCAGCCTCATACACATACTCTGAGCTTTAAAAACAGAAATTCCTCTTGTTGGAAGCACTTTCTTTGGAAAAACACCATCTAGAGTAGCCGGAATTGTAAACATTATCATTACTCTTTTCATTTGAGAGTTTTCTACCTCTAATCTCGGTGATTGAACTAGGCCATCAGGATAGAACGGCTCTATTTACCCGTATTTAAACTGTTTCTTACATGTCTCTAATCATTTCTGGGACGATCATTGTGTATTTTAAGAGTTTTACCAAAAGTAGACAGTTTTCCCAGAAGTATACACATGAATCTTCAAGAGTTAAATTGTGCCATTCAGAAAACGCCAGGCAATTCGGCAACAGTTGTGAATATAAAAAGTATTCTCTTCATTTCTCAGCTTCATACCCATATTCTCAGCTTTTTAAACTGAAATTCTTAATGTTTGAAAGCACTTTCTTCGGAAATACATCATCTAAAGTAGCCAGAATGGTAAACATTATCTGTACTCTCGTCACCATGCAGCATTCTATCTCTAATCTCCGTGATTGAACATGAACATAAAGATAGAACGGCTCTATGTACCAGCATTTCAAGTGTTTCTTACATTTTTCTAATCATTTCTCGGGACTATCATGGTGTATGTTAAGCGTTTAACCAAAAGTAGACAGTTTTCCTAGAAGAATTCACAGGAATCTTCAAGGTTTCAAATGAGTCATTCAGAAAACGCCAGTCTAATCACAATCACCTGTAAATAGAAACAGTATTCTCTTTATTTATCAGCTTCCTACATATTCTGAGCTTTATAAACAGCTATCCTTAATGTTTGAAAGCACATTCTTCGGAAATATGTCATCTAAAGTAGCCAGAATGTTAAACATTATCTGTACTCTCGTCACTATGCAGCATTCTATCTCTAATATCCGTGATTGAACATAAACATAAAGATAGAACGGCTCTATGTACCAGCCTTTCAAGTGTTTCTTACAAGTTTCTAATCATTTCTCGGGACTATCATTGCCTATGTTAAGCGTTTTACCAAAAGTAGTCAGTTTTTCTAGAAGTATACACAGCAATCTTCAAGGTTTCAATTGAGTCATTCAGAAAACGCCAGTCTAATCACAATCACCTGTAAATAGAAACAGTATTCTCTTTATTTATCAGCTTCCTACATATTCTGAGCTTTATAAACAGCAATTCTTAATGTTTTAAATCACATTCTTCGGAAATATGTCATCTAAAGTAGCCAGAATGGTAAATATTATCTGTACTCTCGTCACTATGCAGCATTCTATGTCTAATATCCGTGATTGAACATAAACATAAAGATAGAACTGCTCTATGTACCAGCATTTCAAGTGTTTCTTACATGTTTCTAATCATTTCTCGGGACTATCATGGTGTATGTTAAGCGTTTTACCAAAAGTAGACAGTTTTCCCAGAAGTATACACATGAATCTTCAAGAGTTCAATTGTGCCATTCAGAAAACGCCAGGCAATTCGGCCTCAGTTGTGAATATAAAAAGTAATCTCTTTATTTCTCAGCTTCATAGCCATATTCTCAGCTTTTTAAACGGAAATTCTTAATGTTTGAAAGCACTTTATTCAGAAATACATAATCTAAAGTAGCCAGAATGGTAAACATTATCTGTACTCTCATCACTATGCAGCATTCTATCTCTAATCTCCGTGATTGAACATGAACATCAAGAAAGAACGGCTCTATGTACCAGCATTTCAACTGTTTCTTACATGTTTCTAGTCATTTCTCACGACTATCATGGTGTATGTTAAGCGTTTTACCAAAAGTAGACAGTTTTCCTAGAAGTATACAGAGGAATCTTCAAGGTTTCAAATGAGTCATTCAGAAAACGCCAGTCTAATCAGAATCATGCGTAAATAGAAACAGTATTCTCTTTATTTATCAGCTTCCTACATATTCTGAGCTTTATAAACAGCAATTCTTAATGTTTGAAAGCACATTCTTCGGAAATATGTCATCTAAAGTAGCCAGAATGGTAAACATTATCTGTACTCTCGTCACTATGCAGCATTCTATCTCTAATATCCGTGATTGAACATAAACATAAAGATAGAACGGCTCTATGTACCAGCCTTTCAAGTGTTTCTTACAAGTTTCTAATCATTTCTCGGGACTATCATTGCGTATGTTAAGCGTTTTACCAAAAGTAGACAGTTTTTCTTGAATTATACACAGCAATCTTCAAGGTTTCAACTGAGTCATTCAGAAAACGCCAGTCTAATCAGAATCACCTGTAAATAGAAACAGTATTCTCTTTATTTATCAGCTTCATACATATTCTGAGCTTTATAAACAGCAATTCTTAATGTTTGAAAGCACTTTCCTTGGAAAAACAACATCTAGAGTAGCCGCAATTGTAAACTTCATCCTTACTCTCCTCACTTGAGAGTTTTTTACCTCTAATCTCAGTCATTGAACTAGGCCATAGAGATAGCACGGCTCTATTATACAGCATTTCAAGTGTTTCTTAAATGTTTCTAGTCACTTCCCGGACTATCCTAGTGTATTTTAAGAGATTTACCAAAATTAGACATTTTTCCAGAAGTAGATACATGAATCTTCAGGATGTAAACTTTGTCATTAAGAAAATGCCAGGCAATTCAGCCTCAATTGTAAATACAAACAGTATTCTCTTCATTGATCAGCATCATACAGATACTCTGAGCTTTAAAAACAGAAATTCCTCATGTTGGAAGCACTTTCTTTGGAAAAACACCATCTAGAGTAGCCGGAATTGTAAACATTATCATTACTCTCTTCATTTGAGAGTCTTCTACCTCTAATCTCGGTGATTGATCTAGGCCATCAGGATAGAACGGCTCTATTTACCCGTATTTAAACTGTTTCTTACATGTCTCTAATCATTTCTGGGACTATCATTGTGTATTTTAAGAGTTTTACCAAAAGTAGACAGTTTACCCAGAAGTATACACATGAATCTTCAAGAGTTAAATTGTGCCATTCAGAAAACGCCAGGCAATTCGGCCTCAGTTGTGAATATAAAAAGTAATCTCTTTATTTCTCAGCTTCATACCCATATTCTCAGCTTTTTAAACGGAAATTCTTAATGTTTGAAAGCACTTTCTTCAGAAATACATCATCTAAAGTAGCCAGAACTGTAAACATTATCTGTACTCTCATCACTATGCAGCATTCTATCTCTAATCTCCGTGATTGAACATGAACATAAAGATAGAACGGCTCTATGTACCAGCATTTCAACTGTTTCTTACATGTTTCTAGTCATTTCTCGCGACTATCATGGTGTATGTTAAGCGTTTTACCAAAAGTAGACAGTTTTTCTAGAAGTATACACAGCAATCTTCCAGGTTTCAATTGAGTCATTCAGAAAACGCCAGTCTAATTAGAATCACCTGTAAATAGAAACAGTATTCTCTTTATTTATCAGCTTCATACATATTCTGAGCTTTATAAACAGCAATTCTTAATGTTTGAAAGCACTTTCCTTGGAAAAACAACATCTAGAGTAGCCGCAATTGTTAACTTCATCCTTACTCTCCTCACTTGAGAGTTTTTTACCTCTAATCTCAGTCATTGAACTAGGCCATAAAGATAGCACGGCTCTATTATACAGCATTTCAAGTGTTTCTTACATGTTTCTAGTCACTTCCCGGACTATCCTAGTGTATTTTAAGAGTTTTACCAAAATTAGACATTTTTCCAGAAGTAGATACATGAATCTTCAGGATGTAAACTTTGTCATTAAGAAAATGCCAGGCAATTCAGCCTCAATTGTAAATACAAACAGTATTCTCTTCATTGATCAGCCTCATACACATACTCTGAGCTTTAAAAACAGAAATTCCTCATGTTGGAAGCACTTTCTTTGGAAAAACACCATCTAGAGTAGCCGGAATTGCAAACATTATCATTACTCTCTTCATTTGAGAGTTTTCTACCTCTAATCTCGGTGATTGAACTAGGCCATCAAGATAGAACGGCTCTATTTACCCGTCTTTAAACTGTTTCTTACATGTCTCTAATCATTTCTGGGACTATCATTGTGTATTTTAAGAGTTTTACCAAAAGTAGACAGTTTTCCCAGAAGTATACACATGAATCTTCAAGAGTTAAATTGTGCCATTCAGAAAACGCCAGGCAATTCGGCCTCAGTTGTGAATATAAAAAGTATTCTCTTCATTTCTCAGCTTCATACCCATATTCTCAGCTTTTTAAACTGAAATTCTTAATGTTTGAAAGCACTTTCTTCGGAAATACATCATCTAAAGTAGCCAGAATGGTAAACATTATCTGTACTCTAGTCACTATGCAGCATTCTATCTCTAATATCCGTGATTGAACATAAACATAAAGATAGAACGGCTCTATGTACCAGCCTTTCATGTGTTTCTTACAAGTTTCTAATCATTTCTCAGGACTATCATTGCGTATATTAAGCGTTTTACCAAAAGTAGACAGTTTTTCTTGAATTATACACAGCAATCTACAAGGTTTCAATTGAGTCATTCAGAAAACGCCAGTCTAATCAGAATCACCTGTAAATAGAAACAGTATTCTCTTTATTTATCAGCTTCATACATATTCTGAGCTTTATAAACAGCAATTCTTAATGTTTGAAAGCACTTTCCTTGGAAAAACAACATCTAGAGTAGCCGCAATTGTAAACTTTTTCCTTACTCTCCTCACTTGAGAGTTTTTTACCTCTAATCTCAGTCATTGAACTAGGCCATAGAGATAGCACGGCTCTATTATACAGCATTTCAAGTGTTTCTTAAATGTTTCTAGTCACTTCCCGGACTATCCTAGTGTATTTTAAGAGATTTACCAAAATTAGACATTTTTCCAGAAGTAGATACATGAATCTTCAGGATGTAAACTTTGTCATTAAGAAAATGCCAGGCAATTCAGCCTCAATTGTAAATACAAACAGTATTCTCTTCATTGATCAGCCTCATACAGATACTCTGAGCTTTAAAAACAGAAATTCCTCATGTTGGAAGCACTTTCTTTGGAAAAACACCATCTAGAGTAGCCGGAATTGTAAACATTATCATTACTCTCTTCATTTGAGAGTTTTCTACCTCTAATCTCGGTGATTGAACTAGGCCATCAGGATAGAACGGCTCTATTTACCCGTATTTAAACTGTTTCTTACATGTCTCTAATCATTTCTGGGACTATCATTGTGTATTTTAAGAGTTTTACCAAAAGTAGACAGTTTTCCCAGAAGTATACACATGAATCTTCAAGAGTTAAATTGTGCCATTCAGAAAACGCCAGGCAATTCGGCAACAGTTGTGAATATAAAAAGTATTCTCTTCATTTCTCAGCTTCATACCCATATTCTCAGCTTTTTAAACTGAAATTCTTAATGTTTGAAAGCACTTTCTTCGGAAATACATCATCTAAAGTAGCCAGAATGGTAAACATTATCTGTACTCTCGTCACCATGCAGCATTCTATCTCTAATCTCCGTGATTGAACATGAACATAAAGATAGAACGGCTCTATGTACCAGCATTTCAAGTGTTTCTTACATTTTTCTAATCATTTCTCGGGACTATCATGGTGTATGTTAAGCGTTTAACCAAAAGTAGACAGTTTTCCTAGAAGAATTCACAGGAATCTTCAAGGTTTCAAATGAGTCATTCAGAAAACGCCAGTCTAATCACAATCACCTGTAAATAGAAACAGTATTCTCTTTATTTATCAGCTTCCTACATATTCTGAGCTTTATAAACAGCTATCCTTAATGTTTGAAAGCACATTCTTCGGAAATATGTCATCTAAAGTAGCCAGAATGTTAAACATTATCTGTACTCTCGTCACTATGCAGCATTCTATCTCTAATATCCGTGATTGAACATAAACATAAAGATAGAACGGCTCTATGTACCAGCATTTCAAGTGTTTCTTACATGTTTCTAATCATTTCTCGGGACTATCATGGTGTATGTTAAGCGTTTTACCAAAAGTAGACAGTTTTCCCAGAAGTATACACATGAATCTTCAAGAGTTCAATTGTGCCATTCAGAAAACGCCAGGCAATTCGGCCTCAGTTGTGAATATAAAAAGTAATCTCTTTATTTCTCAGCTTCATAGCCATATTCTCAGCTTTTTAAACGGAAATTCTTAATGTTTGAAAGCACTTTATTCAGAAATACATAATCTAAAGTAGCCAGAATGGTAAACATTATCTGTACTCTCATCACTATGCAGCATTCTATCTCTAATCTCCGTGATTGAACATGAACATCAAGAAAGAACGGCTCTATGTACCAGCATTTCAACTGTTTCTTACATGTTTCTAGTCATTTCTCACGACTATCATGGTGTATGTTAAGCGTTTTACCAAAAGTAGACAGTTTTCCTAGAAGTATACAGAGGAATCTTCAAGGTTTCAAATGAGTCATTCAGAAAACGCCAGTCTAATCAGAATCATGCGTAAATAGAAACAGTATTCTCTTTATTTATCAGCTTCCTACATATTCTGAGCTTTATAAACAGCAACTCTTAATGTTTGAAAGCACATTCTTGGGAAATATGTCATCTAAAGTAGCCAGAATGGTAAACATTATCTGTACTCTCGTCACTATGCAGCATTCTATCTCTAATATCCGTGATTGAACATAAACATAAAAATAGAACGGCTCTATGTACCAGCCTTTCAAGTGTTTCTTACAAGTTTCTAATCATTTCTCGGGACTATCATTGTGTATGTTAAGCGTTTTACCAAAAGTAGACAGTTTTTCTCGAAGTATACACAGCAATCTTCAAGGTTTCAATTGAGTCATTCAGAAAACGCCAGTCTAATCAGAATCACCTGTAAATAGAAACAGTATTCTCTTTATTTATCAGCTTCCTACATATTCTGAGCTTTATAAACAGCAATTCTTAATGTTTGAAAGCACTTTCCTTGGAAAAACAACATCTAGAGTAGCCGCAATTGTAAACTTCATCCTTACTCTCCTCACTTGAGAGTTTTTTACCTCTAATCTCAGTCATTGAACTAGGCCATAGAGATAGCACGGCTCTATTATACAGCATTTCAAGTGTTTCTTAAATGTTTCTAGTCACTTCCCGGACTATCCTAGTGTATTTTAAGAGATTTACCGAAATTAGACATTTTTCCAGAAGTAGATACATGAATCTTAGGGATGTAAACTTTGTCATTAAGAAAATGCCAGGCAATTCAGCCTCAATTGTAAATACAAACAGTATTCTCTTCATTGATCAGCCTCATACACATACTCTGAGCTTTAAAAACAGAAATTCCTCATGTTGGAAGCACTTTCTTTGGAAAAACACCATCTAGAGTAGCCGGAATTGTAAACATTATCATTATTCTCTTCATTTGAGAGTCTTCTACCTCTAATCTCGGTGATTGATCTAGGCCATCAGGATAGAACGGCTCTATTTACCCGTATTTAAACTGTTTCTTACATGTCTCTAATCATTTCTGGGACTATCATTGTGTATTTTAAGAGTTTTACCAAAAGTAGACAGTTTTCCCAGAAGTATACACATGAATCTTCAAGAGTTAAATTGTGCCATTCAGAAAACGCCAGGCAATTCGGCCTCAGTTGTGAATATAAAAAGTAATCTCTTTATTTCTCAGCTTCATACCCATATTCTCAGCTTTTTAAACGGAAATTCTTAATGTTTGAAAGCACTTTCTTCGGAAATACATCATCTAAAGTAGCCAGAACTGTAAACATTATCTGTACTCTCATCACTATGCAGCATTCTATCTCTAATCTCCGTGATTGAACATGAACATAAAGATAGAACGGCTCTATGTACCAGCATTTCAACTGTTTCTTACATGTTTCTAGTCATTTCTCGCGACTATCATGGTGTATGTTAAGCGTTTTACCAAAAGTAGACAGTTTTTCTAGAAGTATACACAGCAATCTTCCAGGTTTCAATTGAGTCATTCAGAAAACGCCAGTCTAATTAGAATCACCTGTAAATAGAAACAGTATTCTCTTTATTTATCAGCTTCATACATATTCTGAGCTTTATAAACAGCAATTCTTAATGTTTGAAAGCACTTTCCTTGGAAAAACAACATCTAGAGTAGCCGCAATTGTAAACTTCATCCTTACTCTCCTCACTTGAGAGTTTTTTACCTCTAATCTCAGTCATTGAACTAGGCCATAAAGATAGCACGGCTCTATTATACAGCATTTCCAGTGTTTCTTACATGTTTCTAGTCACTTCCCGGACTATCCTAGTGTATTTTAAGAGTTTTACCAAAATTAGACATTTTTCCAGAAGTAGATACATGAATCTTCAGGATGTAAACTTTGTCATTAAGAAAATGCCAGGCAATTCAGCCTCAATTGTAAATACAAACAGTATTCTCTTCATTGATCAGCCTCATACACATACTCTGAGCTTTAAAAACAGAAATTCCTCATGTTGGAAGCACTTTCTTTGGAAAAACACCATCTAGAGTAGCCGGAATTGTAAACATTATCATTACTCTTTTCATTTGAGAGTTTTCTACCTCTAATCTCGGTGATTGAACTAGGCCATCAGGATAGAACGGCTCTATTTACCCGTCTTTAAACTGTTTCTTACATGTCTGTAATCATTTCTGGGACTATCATTGTGTATTTTAAGAGTTTTACCAAAAGTAGACAGTTTTCCCAGAAGTATACACATGAATCTTCAAGAGTTAAATTGTGCCATTCAGAAAACGCCAGGCAATTCGGCCTCAGTTGTGAATATAAAAAGTATTCTCTTCATTTCTCAGCTTCATACCCATATTCTCAGCTTTTTAAACTGAAATTCTTAATGTTTGAAAGCACTTTCTTCGGAAATACATCATCTAAAGTAGCCAGAACTGTAAACATTATCTGTACTCTCGTCACTATGCAGCATTCTATCTCTAATCTCCGTGATTGAACATGAACATAAAGATAGAACGGCTCTATGTACCAGCATTTCAAGTGTTTCTTACATGTTTCTAATCATTTCTCGGGACTATCATGGTGTATGTTAAGCGTTTAACCAAAAGTAGACAGTTTTCCTAGAAGAATACACAGGAATCTTCAAGGTTTCAAATGAGTCATTCAGAAAACGCCAATCTAATCACAATCACCTGTAAATAGAAACAGTATTCTCTTTATTTATCAGCTTCCTACATATTCTGAGCTTTATAAACAGCAATTCTTAATGTTTGAAAGCACATTCTTCGGAAATATGTCATCTAAAGTAGCCAGAATGGTAAACATTATCTGTACTCTCGTCACTATGCAGCATTCTATCTCTAATATCCGTGATTGAACATAAACATAAAGATAGAACGGCTCTATGTACCAGCCTTTCAAGTGTTTCTTACAAGTTTCTAATCATTTCTCGGGACTATCATTGCGTATGTTAAGCGTTTTACCAAAAGTAGACAGTTTTTCTTGAATTATACACAGCAATCTTCAAGGTTTCAACTGAGTCATTTAGAAAACGCCAGTCTAATCAGAATCACCTGTAAATAGAAACAGTATTCTCTTTATTTATCAGCTTCATACATATTCTGAGCTTTATAAACAGCAATTCTTAATGTTTGAAAGCACTTTCCTTGGAAAAACAACATCTAGAGTAGCCGCAATTGTAAACTTCATCCTTACTCTCCTCACTTGAGAGTTTTTTACCTCTAATCTCAGTCATTGAACTAGGCCATAGAGATAGCACGGCTCTATTATACAGCATTTCAAGTGTTTCTTAAATGTTTCTAGTCACTTCCCGGACTATCCTAGTGTATTTTAAGAGATTTACCAAAATTAGACATTTTTCCAGAAGTAGATACATGAATCTTCAGGATGTAAACTTTGTCATTAAGAAAATGCCAGGCAATTCAGCCTCAATTGTAAATACAAACAGTATTCTCTTCATTGATCAGCATCATACACATACTCTGAGCTTTAAAAACAGAAATTCCTCATGTTGGAAGCACTTTCTTTGGAAAAACACCATCTAGAGTAGCCGGAATTGTAAACATTATCATTACTCTCTTCATTTGAGAGTCTTCTACCTCTAATCTCGGTGATTGATCTAGGCCATCAGGATAGAACGGCTCTATTTACCCGTATTTAAACTGTTTCTTACATGTCTCTAATCATTTCTGGGACTATCATTGTGTATTTTAAGAGTTTTACCAAAAGTAGACAGTTTACCCAGAAGTATACACATGAATCTTCAAGAGTTAAATTGTGCCATTCAGAAAACGCCAGGCAATTCGGCCTCAGTTGTGAATATAAAAAGTAATCTCTTTATTTCTCAGCTTCATACCCATATTCTCAGCTTTTTAAACGGAAATTCTTAATGTTTGAAAGCACTTTCTTCAGAAATACATCATCTAAAGTAGCCAGAACTGTAAACATTATCTGTACTCTCATCACTATGCAGCATTCTATCTCTAATCTCCGTGATTGAACATGAACATAAAGATAGAACGGCTCTATGTACCAGCATTTCAACTGTTTCTTACATGTTTCTAGTCATTTCTCGCGACTATCATGTTGTATGTTAAGCGTTTTACCAAAAGTAGACAGTTTTTCTAGAAGTATACACAGCAATCTTCCAGGTTTCAATTGAGTCATTCAGAAAACGCCAGTCTAATTAGAATCACCTGTAAATAGAAACAGTATTCTCTTTATTTATCAGCTTCATACATATTCTGAGCTTTATAAACAGCAATTCTTAATGTTTGAAAGCACTTTCCTTGGAAAAACAACATCTAGAGTAGCCGCAATTGTAAACTTCATCCTTACTCTCCTCACTTGAGAGTTTTTTACCTCTAATCTCAGTCATTGAACTAGGCCATAAAGATAGCACGGCTCTATTATACAGCATTTCAAGTGTTTCTTACATGTTTCTAGTCACTTCCCGGACTATCCTAGTGTATTTTAAGAGTTTTACCAAAATTAGACATTTTTCCAGAAGTAGATACATGAATCTTCAGGATGTAAACTTTGTCATTAAGAAAATGCCAGGCAATTCAGCCTCAATTGTAAATACAAACAGTATTCTCTTCATTGATCAGCCTCATACACATACTCTGAGCTTTAAAAACAGAAATTCCTCATGTTGGAAGCACTTTCTTTGGAAAAACACCATCTAGAGTAGCCGGAATTGTAAACATTATCATTACTCTCTTCATTTGAGAGTTTTCTACCTCTAATCTCGGTGATTGAACTAGGCCATCAGGATAGAACGGCTCTATTTACCCGTCTTTAAACTGTTTCTTACATGTCTCTAATCATTTCTGGGACTATCATTGTGTATTTTAAGAGTTTTACCAAAAGTAGACAGTTTTCCCAGAAGTATACACATGAATCTTCAAGAGTTAAATTGTGCCATTCAGAAAACGCCAGGCAATTCGGCCTCAGTTGTGAATATAAAAAGTATTCTCTTCATTTCTCAGCTTCATACCCATATTCTCAGCTTTTTAAACTGAAATTCTTAATGTTTGAAAGCACTTTCTTCGGAAATACATAATCTAATGTAGCCAGAATGGTAAACATTATCTGTACTCTCGTCACCATGCAGCATTCTATCTCTAATCTCCTTGATTGAACATGAACATAAAGATAGAACGGCTCTATGTACCAGCATTTCAAGTGTTTCTTACATGTTTCTAATCATTTCTCGGGACTATCATGGTGTATGTTAAGCGTTTAACCAAAAGTAGACAGTTTTCCTAGAAGAATTCACAGGAATCTTCAAGGTTTCAAATTAGTCATTCAGAAAACGCCAGTCTAATCACAATCACCTGTAAATAGAAACAGTATTCTCTTTATTTATCAGCTTCCTACATATTCTGAGCTTTATAAACGGCAATTCTTAATGTTTGAAAGCACATTCTTCGGAAATATGTCATCTAAAGTAACCAGAATGGTAAACATTATCTGTACTCTCGTCACCATGCAGCATTCTATCTCTAATCTCCGTGATTGAACATGAACATAAAGATAGAACGGCTCTATGTACCAGCATTTCAAGTGTTTCTTACATGTTTCTAGTCATTTCTCGCGACTATCATGGTGTATGTTAAGCGTTTTACCAAAAGTAGAGAGTTTTCCTAGAAGTATACCGAGGAATCTTCAAGGTTTCAAATGAGTCATTCAGAAAACGCCAGTCTAATCAGAATCATGCGTAAATAGAAACAGTATTCTCTTTATTTATCAGCTTCCTACATATTCTGAGCTTTATAAACAGCAATTCTTAATGTTTGAAAGCACATTCTTCGGAAATATGTCATCTAAAGTAGCCAGAATGGTAAACATTATCTGTACTCTCGTCACTATGCAGCATTCTATCTCTAATATCCGTGATTGAACATAAACATAAAGATAGAACGGCTCTATGTACCAGCCTTTCAAGTGTTTCTTACAAGTTTCTAATCATTTCTCGGGACTATCATTGCGTATGTTAAACGTTTTACCAAAAGTAGACAGTTTTTCTAGAAGTATACACAGCAATCTTCAAGGTTTCAATTGAGTCATTCAGATAACGCTAGTCTAATTAGAATCACCTATAAATAGAAACAGTATTCTCTTTATTTATCAGCTTCATACATATTCTGAGCTTTATAAACAGCAATTCTTAATGTTTGAAAGCACTTTTCTTGGAAAAACAACATCTAGAGTAGCCGCAATTGTAAACTTCATCCTTACTCTCCTCACTTGAGAGTTTTTTACCTCTAATCTCAGTCATTGAACTAGGCCATAAAGATAGCACGGCTCTATTATACAGCATTTCAAGTGTTTCTTACATGTTTCTAGTCACTTCCCGGACTATCCTAGTGTATTTTAAGAGTTTTACCAAAATTAGACATTTTTCCAGAAGTAGATACATGAATCTTCAGGATGTAAACTCTGTCATTAAGAAAATGCCAGGCAATTCAGCCTCAGTTGTAAATATAAACAGTATTCTCTTCATTTATCAGCTTCATACCCATATTCTAGCTTTATAAACTGCAACTCTTGATGTATGAAAGCACATTCTTCGGAAATACATCATCTAAAGTAGCCAGAATGGTAAACATTACCTGTACTCTCGTCATTTCGCAGCATTTTACCTCTAATCTCCGTGATTGAACATGAACAAAAAGATAGAACGGCTCTATGTACAAGCATTTCAAGTGTTTCTTACATGTTTCTAATCATTTCTCGGGACTATCATTGTGTATGTTAAGCGTTTTATCAAAAGTAGACAGTTTTCCTAGAAGTATAACAGGACTCTTCAAGGTTTAAATTGAGTCATTCAGAAAACGCCAGTCTAATCAGAATCACCTGTAAATATAAACAGTATTCTCTTTATTTATCAGCTTCATACATATTCTGAGCTTATAAACAGCAATTCTTAATATTTGAATACACTTTCCTAGAAAAAACAACATCTAGAGTAGCCGCAATTGTAAACTTCATCATTACTCTCCTCAGTTGAGAGTTTTTACCTGTAATCTCAAAGATTGAACTAGGCCATAAAGATAGAACGGCTCTATTTAACAGCATTTCAAGTGTTTCTTACATGTTTCTAATCACTTCCTGGGACTATTCTACTGTATTTTAAGAGTTTTACCAAAATTAGACATTTTTCCAGAAGTAGATACATGAATCTTCAGGATGTAAACTTTGTCATTAAGAACATGCCAGGCAATTCAGCCTCAATTGTAAATATAAACAGAATTCTCTTCATTTATCAGCCTCATACACATATTCTGAGCTTAATAAAACAGCAATTCTTAATGTTGGAAGCACTTTCTTCGGAAAAACACCATCTAGAGTAGCCGGAATTGTAAACATTATCATTACTCTCTTCATTTGAGAGTTTTCTACCTCTAATCTTGGTGACTGAACAGGGCCATCAGGATAGAACGGCTCTATTTACCCCTATTTAAAGTGTTTCTTACATGTTTCTAATCATTTCCGAGGCTTTCATTGTGTATTTTAAGAGTTTTACCAAAAGTAGACAGTTTTCCTAGAAATATACACAGGAATCTTCAAGATTTAAATGGTGCCATTCAGAAAACGCCAGGCAATTCAGCCTCACTTGTAAATATAAACAGTATTCTCTTCATTTATCAGCTTCATACCCATATTCTAGCTTTATAAACTGCAATTCTTAATGTATGAAAGCACATTCTTCGGAAATACATCATCTAAAGTAGCCAGAATGGTAAACATTATCTGTACTCTCGTCATTACGCAGCATTCTATCTCTAGTCTCCGTGATTGAACATGAACATAAAGATAGAACGGCTCTATGTACCAGCATTTCAACTGTTTCTTACATGTTTCTAGTCATTTCTCGCGACTATCATGGTGTATGTTAAGCGTTTAACCAAAAGTAGACAGTTTTCCTAGAAGTATACAGTGGAATCTTCAAGGTTGCAAATGAGTCATTCAGAAAACGCCAGTCTAATCACAATCACCTGTAAATAGAAACAGTATTCTCTTATTTATCAGCTTCCTACATATTCTGAGCTTTATAAACAGCAATTCTTAATGTTTGAAAGCACATTCTTGGGAAATATGTCATCTAAAGTAGCCAGAATGGTAAACATTATCTGTACTCTCGTCACTATGCAGCATTCTATCTCTAATATCCGTGATTGAACATAAACATAAAGATAGAACGGCTCTATACCAGCCTCTCAAGTGTTTCTTACAAGTTTCTAATCATTTCTCGGGACTATCATTGCGTATGTTAAGCCTTTTACCAAAAGTAGACAGTTTTTCTAGAAGTATACAGAGCAATCTTCAAGGTTTCAATTGAGTCATTCAGAAAACGCCAGTCTAATCAGAATCACCTGTAAATAGAAACAGTATTCTCTTTATTTATCAGCTTCATACATATTCTGAGCTTTATAAACAGCAATTCTTAATGTTTGAAAGCACTTTCCTTGGAAAAACAACATCTAGAGTAGCCGCAATTGTCAACTTCATCCTTACTCTCCTCACTTGAGAGTTTTTTACCTCTAATCTCAGTCATTGAACTAGGCCATAAAGATAGCACGGCTCTATTATACAGCATTTCAAGTGTTTCTTAAATGTTTCTAGTCACTTCCCGGACTATCCTAGTGTATTTTAAGAGTTTTACCAAAATTAGACATTTTTCCAGAAGTAGATACATGAATCTTAGGGATGTAAACTTTGTCATTAAGAAAATGCCAGGCAATTCAGCCTCAATTGGAAATACAAACAGTATTCTCTTCATTGATCAGCCTCATACAGATACTCTGAGCTTTAAAAACAAAATTCCTCTTGTTGGAAGCACTTTCTTTGGAAAAACACCATCTAGAGTAGCCGGAATTGTAAACATTATCATTACTCTCTTCATTTGAGAGTCTTCTACCTCTAATCTCGGTGATTGATCTAGGCCATCAGGATAGAACGGCTCTATTTACCCGTATGTAAACTGTTTCTTACATGTCTCTAATCATTTCTGGGACTATCATTGTGTATTTTAAGAGTTTTACCAAAAGTAGACAGTTTTCCCAGAAGTATACACATGAATCTTCAAGAGGTTAAATTGTGCCATTCAGAAAACGCCAGGCAATTCGGCCTCAGTTGTGAATATAAAAAGTAATCTCTTTATTTCTCAGCTTCATACCCATATTCTCAGCTTTTTAAACGGAAATTCTTAATGTTTGAAAGCACTTTCTTCGGAAATACATCATCTAAAGTAGCCAGAACTGTAAACATTATCTGTACTCTCATCACTATACAGCATTCTATCTCTAATCTCCGTGATTGAACATGAACATAAAGATAGAACGGCTCTATGTACCAGCATTTCAACTGTTTCTTACATGTTTCTAGTCATTTCTCGAGACTATCATGGTGTATGTTAAGCGTTTTACCAAAAGTAGACAGTTTCTCTAGAAGTATACACAGCAATCTTCCAGGTTTCAATTGAGTCATTCAGAAAACGCCAGTCTAATTAGAATCACTTGTAAATAGAAACAGTATTCTCTTTATTTATCAGCTTCATACATATTCTGAGCTTTATAAACAGCAATTCTTAATGTTTGAAAGCACTTTCCTTGGAAAAACAACATCTAGAGTAGCCGCAATTGTAAACTTCATCCTTACTCTCCTCACTTGAGAGTTTTTTTACCTCTAATCTCAGTCATTGAACTAGGCCATAGAGATAGCACGGCTCTATTATACAGCATTTCAAGTGTTTCTTAAATGTTTCTAGTCACTTCCCGGACTATCCTAGTGTATTTTAAGAGATTTACCAAAATTAGACATTTTTCCAGAAGTAGATACATGAATCTTCAGGATGTAAACTTTGTCATTAAGAAAATGCCAGGCAATTCAGCCTCAATTGTAAATACAAACAGTATTCTCTTCATTGATCAGCCTCATACAGATACTCTGAGCTTTAAAAACAGAAATTCCTCATGTTGGAAGCACTTTCTTTGGAAAAACACCATCTAGAGTAGCCGGAATTGTAAACATTATCATTACTCTCTTCATTTGAGAGTCTTCTACCTCTAATCTCGGTGATTGATCTAGGCCATCAGGATAGAACGGCTCTATTTACCCGTATTTAAACTGTTTCTTACATGTCTCTAATCATTTCTGGGACTATCATTGTGTATTTTAAGAGTTTTACCAAAAGTAGACAGTTTTCCCAGAAGTATACACAGGAATCTTCAAGAGTTAAATTGTGCCATTCAGAAAACGCCAGGCAATTCGGCCTCAGTTGTGAATATAAAAAGTAATCTCTTTATTTCTCAGCTTCATACCCATATTCTCAGCTTTTTAAACGGAAATTCTTAATGTTTGAAAGCACTTTCTTCGGAAATACATCATCTAAAGTACCCAGAATGGTAAACATTATCTGTACTCTCATCACTATGCAGCATTCTATCTCTAATCTCCGTGATTGAACATGAACATAAAGATAGAACGGCTCTATGTACCAGCATTTCAACTGTTTCTTACATGTTTCTAGTCATTTCTCGCGACTACCATGTTGTATGTTAAGCGTTTTACCAAAAGTAGACAGTTTTTCTAGAAGTATACACAGCAATCTTCCAGGTTTCAATTGAGTCATTCAGAAAACGCCAGTCTAATTAGAATCACCTGTAAATAGAAACAGTATTCTCTTTATTTATCAGCTTCATACATATTCTGAGCTTTATAAACAGCAATTCTTAAGGTTTGAAAGCACTTTCCTTGGAAAAACAACATCTAGAGTAGCCGCAATTGTAAACTTCATCCTTACTCTCCTCACTTGAGAGTTTTTTACCTCTAATCTCAGTCATTGAACTAGGCCATAAAGATAGCACGGCTCTATTATACAGCATTTCAAGTGGTTTCTTACATGTTTCTAGTCACTTCCCGGACTATCCTAGTGTATTTTAAGAGTTTTACCAAAATTAGACATTTTTCCAGAAGTAGATACATGAATCTTCAGGATGTAAAACTTTGTCATTAAGAAAATGCCAGGCAATTCAGCCTCAATTGTAAATACAAACAGTATTCTCTTCATTGATCAGCCTCGTACACATACTCTGAGCTTTAAAAACAGAAATTCCTCATGTTGGAAGCACTTTCTTTGGAAAAACACCATCTAGAGTAGCCGGAATTGTAAACATTATCATTACTCTCTTCATTGAGAGTTTTCTACCTCTAATCTCGGTGATTGAACTAGGCCATCAGGATAGAACGGCTCTATTTACCCGTATTTAAACTGTTTCTTACATGTCTCTAATCATTTCTGGGACTATCATTGTGTATTTTAAGAGTTTTACCAAAAGTAGACAGTTTTCCCAGAAGTATACACATGAATCTTCAAGAGTTAAATTGTGCCATTCAGAAAACGCCAGGCAATTCGGCCTCAGTTGTGAATATAAAAAGTAATCTCTTTATTTCTCACCTTCATACCCATATTCTCAGCTTTTTAAACTGAAATTCTTAATGTTTGAAAGCACATTCTTCGGAAATACATCATCTAAAGTAGCCAGAATGGTAAACATTACCTGTACTCTCGTCATTTCGCAGCATTTTACCTCTAATCTCCGTGATTGAACATGAACAAAAAGATAGAACGGCTCTATGTACCAGCATTTCAAGTGTTTCTTACATGTTTCTAATCATTTCTCGGGACTATCATTGTGTATGTTAAGCGTTTTATCAAAAGTAGACAGTTTTCCTAGAAGTATAACAGGACTCTTCAAGGTTTAAATTGAGTCATTCAGAAAACGCCAGTCTAATCAGAATCACCTGTAAATATAAACAGTATTCTCTTTATTTATCAGCTTCATACATATTCTGAGCTTTATAAACAGCAATTCTTAATATTTGAATACACTTTCCTAGAAAAAACAACATCTAGAGTAGCCGCAATTGTAAACTTCATCATTACTCTCCTCAGTTGAGAGTTTTTACCTGTAATCTCAAAGATTGAACTAGGCCATAAAGATAGAACGGCTCTATTTAACAGCATTTCAAGTGTTTCTTACATGTTTCTAATCACTTCCTGGGACTATTCTACTGTATTTTAAGAGTTTTAACCAAAATTAGACATTTTTCCAGAAGTAGATACATGAATCTTCAGGATGTAAACTTTGTCATTAAGAAAATGCCAGGCAATTCAGCCTCAATTGTAAATATAAACAGAATTCTCTTCATTTATCAGCCTCATACACATATTCTGAGCTTAATAAAACAGCAATTCTTAATGTTGGAAGCACTTTCTTCGGAAAAACACCATCTAGAGTAGCCGGAATTGTAAACATTATCATTACTCTCTTCATTTGAGAGTTTTCTACCTCTAATCTTGGTGACTGAACAGGGCCATCAGGATAGAACGGCTCTATTTACCCCTATTTAAAGTTTTTCTTACATGTTTCTAATCATTTCCGAGGCTTTCATTGGGGTATTTTAAGAGTTTTACCAAAAGTAGACAGTTTTCCTAGAAATATACACAGGAATCTTCAAGATTTAAATGGTGCCATTCAGAAAACGCCAGGCAATTCAGCCTCAGTTGTAAATATAAACAGTATTCTCTTCATTTATCAGCTTCATACCCATATTCTAGCTTTATAAACTGCAATTCTTAATGTATGAAAGCACATTCTTCGGAAATACATCATCTAAAGTAGCCAGAATGGTAAACATTATCTGTACTCTCGTCATTACGCAGCATTCTATCTCTAGTCTCCGTGACTGAACATGAACATAAAGATAGAACGGCTCTATGTACCAGCATTTCAACTGTTTCTTACATGTTTCTAGTCATTTCTCGCGACTATCATGGTGTATGTTAAGTGTTTAACCAAAAGTAGACAGTTTTCCTAGAAGTATACAGTGGAATCTTCAAGGTTGCAAATGAGTCATTCAGAAAACGCCAGTCTAATCACAATCACCTGTAAATAGAAACAGTATTCTCTTATTTATCAGCTTCCTACATATTCTGAGCTTTATAAACAGCAATTCTTAATGTTTGAAAGCACATTCTTGGGAAATATGTCATCTAAAGTAGCCAGAATGGTAAACATTATCTGTACTCTCGTCACTATGCAGCATTCTATCTCTAATATCCGTGATTGAACATAAACATAAAGATAGAACGACTCTATACCAGCCTCTCAAGTGTTTCTTACAAGTTTCTAATCATTTCTCGGGACTATCATTGCGTATGTTAAGCCTTTTACCAAAAGTAGACAGTTTTTCTCGAAGTATACACAGCAATCTTCAAGGTTTCAATTGAGTCATTCAGAAAACGCCAGTCTAATCAGAATCACCTGTAAATAGAAACAGTATTCTCTTTATTTATCAGCTTCATACATATTCTGAGCTTTATAAACAGCAATTCTTAATGTTTGAAAGCACTTTCCTTGGAAAAACAACATCTAGAGTAGCCGCAATTGTCAACTTCATCCTTACTCTCCTCACTTGAGAGTTTTTTACCTCTAATCTCAGTCATTGAACTAGGCCATAAAGATAGCACGGCTCTATTATACAGCATTTCAAGTGTTTCTTAAATGTTTCTAGTCACTTCCCGGACTATCCTAGTGTATTTTAAGAGTTTTTACCAAAATTAGACATTTTTCCAGAAGTAGATACATGAATCTTAGGGATGTAAACTTTGTCATTAAGAAAATGCCAGGCAATTCAGCCTCAATTGTAAATACAAACAGTATTCTCTTCATTGATCAGCCTCATACAGATACTCTGAGCTTTAAAAACAGAAATTCCTCATGTTGGAAGCACTTTCTTTGGAAAAACACCATCTAGAGTAGCCGGAAATTGTAAACATTATCATTACTCTCTTCATTTGAGAGTCTTCTACCTCTAATCTCGGTGATTGATCTAGGCCATCAGGATAGAACGGCTCTATTTACCCGTATGTAAACTGTTTCTTACATGTCTCTAATCATTTCTGGGACTATCATTGTGTATTTTTAAGAGTTTTACCAAAAGTAGACAATTTTCCCAGAAGTATACACATGAATCTTCAAGAGTTAAATTGTGCCATTCAGAAAACGCCAGGCAATTCGGCCTCAGTTGTGAATATAAAAAGTAATCTCTTTATTTCTCAGCTTCATACCCATATTCTCAGCTTTTTAAACGGAAATTCTTAATGTTTGAAAGCACTTGCTTCGGAAATACATCATCTAAAGTAGCCAGAACTGTAAACATTATCTGTACTCTCATCACTATACAGCATTCTATCTCTAATCTCCGTGATTTGAACATGAACATAAAGATAGAACGGCTCTATGTACCAGCATTTCAACTGTTTCTTACATGTTTCTAGTCATTTCTCGCGACTATCATGGTGTATGTTAAGCGTTTTACCAAAAGTAGACAGTTTTTCTAGAAGTATACACAGCAATCTTCCAGGTTTCAATTGAGTCATTCAGAAAACGCCAGTCTAATTAGAATCACCTGTAAATAGAAACAGTATTCTCTTTATTT